>NC_081559.1:191496834-191740066 GCF_022355385.1 Mustela nigripes | reverse complement strand
TCTTTCTTTCTTTCTTTCTTTCTTTCTTTCTTTCTTTCTTTCTTTCTTTCTACCTTCCTTCATTCCTTCCTGTCTTCCTCTCTGTCGGTCTTTCTTTCTTTCTTTTTAAAGATTTTATTTATTTATTTGACAGACCGAGATCACAAGTAGGCAGAGAGGCAGGCAGAGAGAGAGGAGGAAGCAGGCTTCCCGCTGAGCAGGGAGCCTGATGTGGGGCTCGATCCCAGGACCCTGAGATCATGACCTGAGCCGAAGGCAGAGGCTTTAACCCACTGAGCCACCCAGGCACCCCGTAAGATTTTATTTATTTATCTGTTAGGGAGACAGCACACAGCAAAGGGAGCAGCAGGGAGAGGGAGAAGCAGGCTCCCCACTGAGCAAGGACCCCTGATGCAGGACATAACCCCAGGACCCTGGGATTATGACTTGAGCTGAAGGCAGACACTTAACCAACTGAGCCACCCAGGGTTCCCTAGGACTGTGTTTCTGTACACCTTGTGGTTGGGTTGAGAATGGGACAAAGGGTTATTTGATCTTATATAAGGTCTTCTAGACTCCCCTCACCTTATTTTAAAGCCCATCAGCATCTTTGTTGGTGATCCATTCAGGCACTACTCCTTTCAGATGCTTGAACCAGCCGTGACTGCATTCTTTCAGCACCACAGCCCAGAGGGAGGGCTTCTATCGATTTAGCGCCAAATGGCAGCTGATATGATAAAAGCCATAAAAGAATTACATAATCTCATAGAATTAGTGGGAAGAGTTTTCTCCGAGTTGCGATAACTTTGTGTGGAATGGGACAGTCACAGCCACATCTCCTCTGAGGGCTATTGGAGAAATCCTCTAATAATAACAGGACAGTGTTTTGTTTTTGTTTTCTTAGATAACAAATACATGACTCCTTTGCTACAATATGTATTGGTTGAGATAAAGCCATAAAATTACATTTGTGGCCCTCAATAGCAGAGAACTTTTCAATTCCTAAATTTCTTTTACTTTGCCTAATATTCTTGGTGGGTCTTTCCAAGAAAAATAAATGGTAACGAAACATTTAATTCCCACTGGCATGTGTCTTTTAACTAGAATGCCCTCCTTATTGTCACACTGAGCAGAGCCCTGGAGCACCAGTTTAGTAGCCAGTCAGCTTCCCAGAAGCCTCAGTGAGACTTTAGGGAGGCATGGCAACTATGACAAAACACTTTAAAATAACCACAATTGAGAGCGTTAAGATGCTTAACACATCATGTTGTGATCACCTCGGTCTTTATTCTTAAAAAGTCAGGAAGACAGCTTACAGGAAACCAATGACTCAGATCGAGGAAGTAGATGTTGAGATATTTCTCCATGTGGACGTCTCAGGAGTATCATAGCGGGGAAGGGGCCAGAGTAAAGGCACAACTTAAATGCATCTATATGCCATTGAGCCACATGCTGGGTCCTGAGAAATATTAAACCAAAACAGTTCCTTTTCTTAATTCAAGAGCCCTTGTATTATTTCAGTTCTGTCAGAGGAAAAAAAAAAAAGGAAAGATGTGTGGATACAATAGCCACAATTTATTAAAGAATGCGTATGTGCTAGAGTGAGGGACCAAGGATAAGATAAGGCTGATCAAATTTTATAGCAATCCCACATGGCAAGCATTATTTTCTTAAGATATTTTGTGTCAGATGAAGAATCTGTGGTTGAAATAGTTTCATATCTTGTTTTAAATATCTGATATTTTAATATATTAAAGCCATAACCATTGTTATGCTTTTCCAATGACAGTCTGTATTAAGAAGTTAACAGTTTTTTTTTTTTTAAGATTTTATTTATTTATTTGACACAGAGAGAGAAGAAAGAGAGAGAGCACAGGCAAGGGGGAGCAACAGAGTCGGGGGGAAGCAGACTCCCTGCTGAGCAAGGAGCCTGATGCGGGACTCGATCCAGGACCCTGAGATCATAACCTAAGCTGAAGGCAGACCGTTAACTGATGGAGCTACCCAGGTGCCACGAAATTAGCAGTTTTAAAATATAAATGTTGGAGCTGAGGAAACGCAGAGTAGCAGTTGGGAGCCCACGTTATTTGGCTATGGGAACAATGTGAGGAATAACCAATGACAGATTCAACCCCGGTTAGAAGAGAAAAGATAAGAAGAAATTATACATGAGAAGAATTTCCCAGGAAAAGGAAGAATTTGGATGCTGGTGAGAAAACTGAAATGGAGATGTAGGATGCGGTGAAGGGCTGATAGTGATGCTGTCGGAGGGGAAGCATTTTGGAGAAAAAGTTGGTGAATTCCTTAATTTGGGTACATAGATTTTAAGATGCTAATAAAGCAATAAATATTACACAGTTCCCCAAAGTCATCCCGATAGATGGTAGAAATCACCACCCAGAGCATTTAATCCCAGACCCAGACCTTCAGAGCACATCTCTCCTGTGAGCCAGATGCTCTTTTGGACTAGCTACTCAACTCTCTTGCTCAAAAATATTCAGTGCCTTGTGAATTAAGTAACACTTGGTTCCAGATTAAACTTTTTTTTTTAATTATAGTTAATCTTTTTTTAAAATTTATTTTTATTTATTTTCAGCATATCAGTATTCATTATTTTTGCACCACACCCAGTGCTCCATGCAATACGTGCCCTCTCTAATACCCACCACCTGGTTCCCCCAACCTCCTACCCCCCGCCCCTTCAAAACCCTCAGATTGTTTTTCAGAGTCCATAGTCTCTCATGGCTCACCTCCCCTTCCAATTTCCCCCAAATCCCTTCTCCTCTCTAACTCCCCATGTCCTCCATGCTATTTGTTATGCTCCACAAATAAGTGAAACCATATGATAATTGACTCTCTCTGCTTGACTTATTTCACTCAGCATAATCTCTTCCAGTCCCGTCCATGTTGCTACAAAAGTTGGGTATTCATCCTTTCTGATGGAGGCATCATACTCCATAGTGTATATGGACCACATCTTCCTTATCCATTCATCCGTTGAAGGGCATCTTGGTTCTTTCCACAGTTTGGCGACCGTGGCCATTGCTGCTATAAACATTAGGGTAGAGATGGCCCTTCTTTTCACTACATCTGTATCTTTGGGGTAAATACCCAGTAGTGCAATTGCAGATTAAACTTTTAATCAAGCTAAAATCTCCAACATGGCCAGGCTTTTCAGTAGTCTCACGTCTGTGCCTAAACCTCCAGCCTGTATGGCAGCACCACTCTTCACCATGATGATGCCCTGTGTCCCTTTTACAGCGGCTGGTTTGGGGTGGCTGGTCAGTCTTTCCTTAAACATCAACTGTGGTTTGGGGTGGCTGGTCAGTCTTTCCTTAAACATCAACTGGAATGCGTTCAACTACCCCAACTTTCTGTCCTTCATTCTTCTTTTATTTTACTCTCTCTTGAACTTAATCAAGTCTTAAGTTCAATAAAATATTTGTGGAACAATCCATTGGTTGCCTAAAGTTGGTTGGTACTTCTATCACTAATATTCTCAAGAGAACACTATATAGTTCCAGCATTATCAAATTTTAATCTCCTGTGTTAAACTAAAGCTCCATAATAGCAGACACAACATATATTTTGTTTCCCTTTGAATTCACAATTAGCAAAATAGCTAAAACTTAATATGTATTGAATAAATATTTGGTGAATGATAAAAATAAGAATAGGCCAATTTTATTTATGATCTTAGATGTAAGAAATTAATAATGGGATAGTAAAAATTGTATTTAACAGTATAGTAAAAGAATTATTCAACACAATAAAGGAAAATATATATAAATATTAATACCCATAAGAAGTAAGAAGATAAGAAGTGTATCTAATAGTGATATTTCTTCATAAAAAGTAACAGTAAACAGGATTATAGTGAAATAGTAAGGCCTTTGATTACTGAGAAAAATAAAGAAAATGTATACTATCACTACTTTATTCAATGTCTGGGAGAGTGAGCTAATACCATGAGATAAGAAAATAGAATTTGCAATATAAATATTGCACAAGAAGGCAATCACATCTTCGTTTGCAATTGTTATGATTACTATGTAGAAAGTTCAGGAACCTTAAAGAAAACAATTTAAATCAAAGGATAATTTGGTGAGATCAACAGAAGAAAACAGAAAAAATATAAAACATACTCTAAATTATAATTACAAATATACTAAACTTACGTCCTGTCCTAATATACAAGGAGGATCACCGTGTGAGATTCGAATTTAGGGTACCATTTTTAGGGCTATAGGAGATAAGATTAAATAAATAATCCATTCTGAATATCATTTTTTTAGATGCTGACTGTGAGACATGCACATTCATAATTGCTTTATAACTATTAGCTTCTTCAGTCAATGTAACACTTTTTTGACAAGAATCACCTACCTTTTCAAATACAGATACCCAGCCCCAATGTTTAAGCCACTCGACCGTGATCACAAAACCTGCAAGGCCGAGAACAGGGACCCAGAGGTGTCTTCTTGAACTTCAAGCACGTTTGTAATGGAGCGAGATCCTGGAGGCAAGGACAGATCGGGAGGGGAAATGCATTGGCTTTGGAGGCTCCCAGGTTGTCAGGGACGAGCGTCATGTTCCCAGCATGGATGGAGTCCAGCTGATTTCTGATTACTTCAATAGAAATTTATCTCACCCGACTGGCCTCCACAGGGGTTCCATCAGTGCTTGGGAGAAAAACACCAGGGCAGTGGTGAGAACAGACCATCTTGCACAAGGCATGGTGTGTAAACTACTGTGCTGCCCAGGACCATCGCCCCTGAATAGACAAGCAACGTCAGGAGCTGTTCATCTGCCGTGAGGGAGGACACAGATAAAAAGAACAGTAATGCATCTTTTTTCTCTGTTATAATTTTTGTATTCTTTTTACCCTTGAAGGTGCTTTTGGCCAAGAAAAATGTCTTGAGCTCACTGCTGCTCTTTGCTGGGCTGGGCTTGCTCGGCTAAAGTCCGGGCTTTGATTTAGGGTCAGATCAGCACCCCAGAGCTTCATCATTTTGGGAACAACATCAGCATGGCTCATGTTCTTCTTAGGGTAGAAAGGCTAACATGCAAGAAACCCAAGCCAAATCATTTTGGTGAACACTTTATTTGTAAAAGTCAGTCACTTGAGCCAGCCCAAAATCAGCAAGAAGAAGACCTATATCCCCCTTGGAGGCATTCTGAGGTTACAGAGATATTAGGTTGCAGAGAAAGGGTTCAAGGAAGGAAGAACAGTAATGCACGGTACCACTCCTGGTTCAGACCAATGCTGTAGAAATGGAAAAATGTCAAGTAGTACTGTCCTTCCCAAAATTCAGCCACATCAACCAAAGATATTTTTATGTTTCTATATACCACATACATAATTGCTTGCTATTTTTGTTTTTATTGACTGTTTCGCAAATCTATAGAAATCTACATTAAAAAGGACCTTTGTTTCATCATCTGAAATGAGAAAAGGCATTTTCCTCACCATGAATGCAATATCATTATAAGAATAAATTATTTCATTTAAATTATAGCAAAACACTCTGGGCATCAGAGCTGCTGAAACTCTTTGTTACATATGTAATTAGCAAGTGCTCTAGAAGCATAACATAAATCTTTCTCTTTGAAGTCACCAGGAGAATTTCAAAGACATGAACAAGGATGGCGCCGGCATGATGTATTGAAAACCCTGTCTATGTGCCACCTTAAAATAAACTCCTGCATTGATAAAACCAATTTATGTGTCACACATTAGGAAGCGCTGTCCCAGTGCTTATTTCCCATTACACATCTGGGGAAAACAGGGCTCAAACACTCCCAGACGCAAGGCCAAGTTCACAAACAATATCAGAGACAAAACTAAAGCATCATCCTTGTCCCTTAGTCCCAGAACAGAGCCGACTGTGGCAGATTGCCTCAAAGTACTTCAGGGATGAGTTAACGCTACTTAATGAGGCACGATTTAGAAAGAAAAAGAGAAACATGACCAGAGTTGATATGGGGGAAGTCAAGGAGACCAGGTTTTGTTTATGGCTCTGGCACTGATTCATTGTTTATCCTCCAGTAGTTCGATTAATCTTTCTGTGTCTCTTGTTCCCATTTGTAAACTAGAGGTAATGAATAGGTCTTACAGAAATGATAGGAGGAATTAATAATAAGATAATGCATGTACAGTGCTCTGAACTCGTCAAGGAAATGACTCCGTGGATAAATGTGGCGTGTTGCTGTCATCAGGTAGGCAATCAGTGGGGAAGGCAAAGGAGGAGGGAAGAGAAAGAAAGAAGAGGATAGGAACAGAGCAAGTAAAACAAAATGAAGTGGAATCCAGCAGATGAAAAACGAAAGGGACAGGAGGAAACAAAGTCTTTGTCCAAGAAAAGCCAGTCTTTGTCAATTCACCACCAAAAAATTCTGTATCAAATGAGACAGGCAAACATATCAATTCTTTTTCTTTCTCTCTCTTGCTTTGCTATATATTAAAAAAAAAAAAAAATTGAGGGGCGCCTGGGTGGCTCAGTGGATGAAGCCACTGCCTTCAGCTCAGGTCATGATCTCAGGGTCCTGGGATCGAGCCCCGCATCGGGCTCTCTGCTCAGCAGGGACTCTGATTCCCTCTCTCTCTGCCTGCCTCTCTGCCTACTTGTGATCTCTGTCTGTCAAATAAATAAATAAAATCTTTTTAAAAATTTGAATTTTTTATCTTTCTAGAACAGAGCAATTTTTTAAAAATTTTATTTATTTGGCAGAGAGAGAAAGAGAGCAAGCATACATAAGCGGGGGGAGTAATAGAGGGAGAGGGAGAAGCAGGCTCGCCATCAAGCAGAGAGCCCAGTGAGGGGCTCCATCCCAGGACCCTGGGATGATGACCTGAGCGGAATTCAGACACCCAACAGACTGAGCCACCCAGGCCCCCTAAAACTGAGGAATTTCTTTTTTAAAAGATTTTATTTATTTGAGAGAGGGCACAAGCAGGGGAGAGGCAGAGGGAGAAGCAGACTCCCCACTGAGCAGGGAGCCCAATCTGGCACTTGATTCTAGGAACCAGGGACTAAGACCTGAGCCAAAGGCAGACACTTAACCAACTGAACCACCCAGGTATCCTGAAACTAAACAATTTGTAGTGAAAATATTTCAATAGCATAATAAACCAATGCATCAGGAACCTATGGAAAGAAAAAAAGAAATAGTTCGTTAACTTGAAGATACTCCCTCAGGATAGCTCCCCTAACACATTGGAAGGGACTCCAGGGCTTAATGGAAACTATTCCTTAGGGTTGTTCCCTGAAGCCAGGGAGTGGTGGCCCATGTTGAGGAAGTTGAAATCCCTGAATTTCCAGAGAAGATGGTTCAGGAAGTGACTAAAGAACTGAGAAAACTGGATATTGTTGTGAATGTTACATGATGAGAGAAGACACATCAAATGCTCCCCACACTGAGGAAGCCCAGAGGACTCACCCAGAATGTGCTGGTGAATTACCCTAGAGTTACTGAGAATTGCTGTGATGACCTCAACTGCAAGCCAGAGCTGATGGTTTGTTGGGAGCGGAGCAGGGGTAGGTGCAGGGCACAGGGTCCACTGATAGAAATGAGGATGATGGAGGATGATGGGACCAGGAAGCAATAGAGGTCAGGTGGATTCAATTAACCACTGGAAGTCTATGGGAGGCAATTTTGCTAAAAATCAGGATGGCTTCTTCTGCTGAATGTCATAGAGATGATTAATAACATATAGCACCCTTAGAGACAAAATAGATAGGCAGACAATGAAGGTATCGCTTATTATATGCCCTAATATATTTTTTTTAAAGAATAGAAGAGTAAAAGGCTGAAGGAAGTTACCCTATTAAAAAGTAAAGATCTATTGCCCAAGTCTTAGAACTAAAAACATACAAGTCAATAAAAAAATCTGTTCATTGAAAAATCTAATAGTTGGCTTATACCCTGGCAGGACAAAGCAAAAGAAAATAATATCAATATCCAGAATGCAAAATGATACATCATTATAGGTCCTACACATATTAAATGAAATTAGAATATTGTGGAATAACAATTTCATGCCAATATTTATGCTTACATAAATACACAGATTCCTCAATAAAACAACTTAAAATTGATGCAAGCACTAACAGAATATCTAAATGGAATTAAATCTATTAGCAACAATTATCTTTACTCCCATCCCCCAAAACAAAATCATCCTCATCCCCAATCCTATCAGTAATAAAAAAAACTCCAAATATTTAAGGAAGAAATAAATGGAATCTTGCACAAACTCTTTGATAAAGTGGAACACACCCAAATTCACTTTATGATGCAACATAAACATAAACAAGCCAAATTCAGTGATATACCAAAAAGAAAAGAGAAAAAGAAATAAACCATAATCAAGTTGCACTTATTCCAGTAATTAAGTTTGGTTACCACAGGGAATCATCATATTTCCCATATTAATGAAATTAAGGAAAGAAAATCTGATCCTCTCAATGCAAATACAAAGTATCTATGTTAAAATTCAACTTCCATTCCTGCCCATTCCTGCCCATACCATATGACTGGATATTCCTCTTATTTCATTAGTGAATAACAGACATTGACTCACTAGGTCTGTTTACTGAAGTAAGTATAGGGAAGTCATGATAATAAGATGTTGAAAATATAACTGTACATATTTGTTCTTTTGTGTGTAGCGTTCATCCAGTTTTAGATGTCATGATTGACTTGCTGTCCACAACTACAACTTATCCTTGTGGCTACAGCTGTTTGAGACTCAGTATGCCATGCCTCTTATCCCAATAGAGTATACAGTTTCAGGATTGAGATCTTCTCCATAAGCCTTATCCTATGACAGTGAAATAGAGTATTTATTCTAAAGTATTAGAATATATTATTTCTATATTCTGTTACTTAGATTTGATATGTCTCATTTCCCATACAGAAAGGTTGATTTTTTTTTTAAATGTCTTTAGGGGATTGGAAACAAAGCAATGACAGAATTTGGAAGTATATTATTATTCTATTTAGGAATTTCTGCTCTCAGAGAATTGGTAATCTAGTTTCTGAATCACTTCATTTTAATTGTGGGCTATTCCTTAGAGATTTTTCCAGTAAAATCTTATTTTACAGATGGGGAAATTAAAGTTATTTGATGTTATCAAGCAGGATTAATTAAGACTGAGTCTGGATGAGGACTTAGAAAATCTTGGTTTCTTCTAATGTTCTTTTCCCTATGCAACAAATGATCTTCTCTATTTCTCACTGAATTAACAGAAGGGGTAATTATAAGATAAATCACACTATTAAAACCTCAAATGAAATAAGAATAAATTAAAATACATTAAGACATTCAGAAAGTTTTCCTATTTGTTTACTTTAATAATTCCCTAGCTAATGGTATACAAAATACTTGTTTTGAGTTAAAAAGTTTAAGGATTGACGTGTGTTCTAGGGAAAAACAAACAAAAAACAAAAAACAAAACAAAACAAAACAAACAAACAAAAAAACCCTCCAATCAGAAGTAGGTTATATAGGATGTATAGAATGTGTATATTTTGGAAGGAAAAATGGTGTTTTAGGATGCAAGAAAATATATATTGTTGCTTGACTGAGGGCATCTTTGGATACATGAGTCTTCACCCCAGAGCTACAATGAGATCATGGAAAATAAAGAAAACTTCATTAGAAAAGGAGTCAGCAAGCCCTAAAAGGGGACCTCTCATACCTCAACCCCAGAAGTATATCTCATATTCCCTAACAAGAAGAAGCTTACTTCACATACCCCAGCAGGAGGAAGGCAGAATTTCTCCTTGCCCAGGAGCCACCACACCAAGAAACTACCACAATAAGAAACCATCCCACTAAGCCCCCGAGAAAGCCTGTTGGTCCCTCGCTGCTTCCTTCTTCCCCCTATGAAAGCAAGTCCCTTTCCTCTGTTTTCTGGACTTGCCGGTGCTTTGTCAGTTTGCTTACCCTGAATTACAGTTCTTTGCTATTCCAGAGTGAACTCATTTTGCTGGGAAAATAGCTAGCTCTTTTGTATTTTTAAGGTCAACTTTACCAGTTAAAGATCTTGTTTAGGAAGACATAATCTCCCCTTTCATCTATCCAAAAACCACTTCTTGGCAAAAGCAGAGGAGAAGCACAAGCAAATTAACCTTGGCATGAGAGAGCATGAAAAGTTCAGAAAATATCAAGAGAACTGAGTTTGGAAGCAGCATTTAATGCAGTTGGAAGCCAGAGGTTAGAAGTGTAGGTGGAGATCTGATAAGAGAGGCTTCTGGGATAGTCATTAGGTTGCTTGCTGCCCAATCATCGTTTTCCTCTGACCACATAGTAGGACTGTATTTTCTAGCTCTGTGAGACTAGATCTGGCTACAATATTGCGGAAGAGAAGTGACCATTAGGGATCCCTGGCTAGAGCATTTGATTTCTGGTTAGAGAATGTGCAGAACTTTTTTGTTCTGGTTTGGTATTCAACAGCATTCAAGATGGTAGCTGTCCTGTTAGCCACATTTCCTGAATCAGTATATTAAGTAAAGATTCTCTTGTGACTGACCCATGAGGGATACGTTACATTTGTGAAAAATAAAACTGTCTTTTTAAAGTTTTGATTTGGCAAGTGGCTCTAACCATGGTGCAACCTCGCCTGCTTGAGACAGTTTCACAAGACATTTTGGAATTTGCAGCTGTATACTGGAACCCCACAGAGGACGTTAGTTATAGCTGAACCAGGCTGTATGACCATGCCACGCAGATGCCCCCTCAAGGAAGAACTTGCCACTGCTACAGGGCCGCATCTCTGAGCTGCTTCAACAGGAGACTGTTTCGGCCACACACAAACAGCTCACCCAGGCAGGCTCTCATCTTTCCGTGGGCAACTGCACTTCTGGCTCATGTGAATGGTTTTAAAGGTTTGAACATTTCTGGCTGATTCTGGACGACTGCGGCCAGCGGTTGGCTCAGGGCTGCCTGAGGAGTTCGGAGGCTGTTCTTGGGCTTACATCACAGCTCAACCTCTCCCCAGGCCAAACCTGCATCTTTCCACTTCCTTCTTGCAGGTGGACACCAAAAACAGCCAACGGAATTCTCCCCAAACGAGCAGTGACCGATGCCAACCCCCTCCAGAGGACGTAAGAACAGCCTCCGAAGACAGGGGGAGTTCTGGCGGGCCACCTGGGCTCGCCTCGCCCCCCTGGGTCCCTCAAGGTCTCCCCAGGAAGTCTCGAAAACCAAGTGGCACCACCAGACCCAGCAAGACTTGGAGGAAAACATTACTTCGTAGGCCTCAGAGAAAAGCATTACATCCGCCTCTGGAATCCTGGAGGACCGGACGGGGTCTTCGCGGGCCACAAAGTGGACCCTCGGGGAGCTGCAGTTAGAAGCCGGCATGCGTCCCCCCCACCCCTCGGGTCCCTGCTCCCGCACAGCGGCCTGGAGCCCAGCTGCCCCGGAAGGCCGGCGGGCCGTGCCGGGAGAAGCCCCGCGGCCGCTCTGCAGAAGGACCCACCAGCCCTGCGCACCTCGTGGGTGGCCTAAGGTGCGCGGCCTCCAGCCGCCGCGGAGCGGACGCGAGTCCGCCCAGAAGAAGGCCCGGGGGGCAGGCGAGGGCCGCTCCGCCTTCCGCGGGTCGCGCCGCTGAACTGGGACACGCTGGGAGTCCCAGGTGCGCCGCCGCCGAGGCCCGCAGCAGGCCTCCAACACTCACCTCTGAGCGCTCGGACGCGTAAGCCTGGCGGCGGCAGTCCTGGCACTGGCCGGGCGCGGAGATGGAGCCCACGAGGACCTGAGCCGGCAGCGCTTCGAGGTGCTGGCCTGAAGCCCCCGTAGCGGGGGGGGTCGCCCTAGGAAACAGTCCTCAGGCCTCACGCCGTCTGGCGACCAAGATGTGCCCGCCGCCCAGCCAGCAGGCCACCTCAGCCCGCCTTGGCGCTGGCGCGCGGGTCCCCACCAGTGCGCGGGTCCTGGGCCCTGGGGCCTGGGGCCTGGCGCCGCAGCCCGCGGCAGGGTGCGGGCGACGCAAAATGAGGCCTGCCGCCGAGAGCTGGGGCGCGGCGCCCAGGCGGTGACCTCGGACAGGGACCAGGGAGGGTCTGCGGAGTCTCCTGTTAGGCAACAGAGAGGCTCAGACTCGAGGAGCTGGCCAGGCGGGATCCGGAAGGTTCTGGAAGGAGAAGTTGAGCTGCCTGCAGACCCGTGCTGTGCGGAAGGGTCTCTCTTAAGCTCCGTCCAGCGACTTGAGAAACCGACAGCGGCGGCGACATAATGGAGACGCACTGGCGGGAACCGGGGGTGCCCCAAGTGTCCCGGGCCAGAGCCCGACTCAAGCTGGCCGGCGAGGAGTGGCCGCCAGAGAGGGCCAAGAGCAGGCCAAGACCAGGCCGCGAGCCCCAGGACCCCACAGGTGGGCACCCGCCACCGGGGAAGGCTGCAGCCAGGCAGACCAGTGGAGTCTGGGGCGCCCTCCTGTCCAAGGTGGAGATGGCCTGACCTGGAGCTCCCTGACTGCTGTCTGCCCTCCTTTGTGTGCGGCTGACTTTGTTGGAGGATCCCAAACTTTCACTTAGCCTCAACTCGTTTTTAAACTAGATTGTTGGGGGGAGGGGGGAATTGCTTTAAAAGGGAAACTTCAAAAAAAGTTTCACTTCCTTTCAAAGAAAAAAAAAAACAAAACACTATCTAATAAATATGGCATGTGATGAACTCAGAAAGCAAAGGCCGGGAAAACTGGTTCACCAGCCTGAGAAAGCCTGCCAAGGATGGTGTTTTGGGGGTGGATCACATGTCACTGGGCAGCGGCCAGGTCCTGGCAGTGGTGGCAGGTGCAGCCCCTCTGTCACTGCACACGTGGTGGCCCTACTACCCAAACTGTCATTGGTAGTGAATCTGGATGTTGTTATCTTTGGGAGCAACTATGCTACCTAACAGTGTTTTAGCCATTGGGGAGATAAAATAGAAACAGTATCCAAATAGCAAAGAAGTGGATGATTGTTTTGAGACTCCATTAATGGTCTAAGGGGACAAAAAAAAAAAAAAAAAGAGAGAGAGAGAGAGAGAGAGAGAAAGAGAAGGGCTCAAAGCCCTGTGTGAAAACCAGAAGGTTTCCTTCGGAGTATGCCAGTATGTTCTCATCTTCTTCCTTGGAAGTTTAGAGAAAGCCAAAAACAACTACCAGAACTCAATTATCAGATAGCTAAGTGACAAAGAATGTAATATTACTAATCAAGGTGTTTATGTTATCAGTATCAGAACTGTGATTGAGGAAGATGGGACCCTAACATCTGGGATGGGGACACATGGATTCCATGCTCTTAAGATCTTGACTACCCAGATTCACCTGAACCCTGTGATCCTCCACAATTGGCTCATCATGTCCTTTCAGGGTAAGTAGCTCACTGCTATTTAAAGATAATTAAGCTGTTTTTGTCCTTTAGTACAAACTTTTGCTCACAAGCGGGCCCCACTTTTCCTATAGGACACAAAGTCTCTAGCAGTTTTAAGCCATTGAATAATACAGCCAAGAACACATTAGGTCTCACATAAGAAGAAGGGGACTATACCACTAAGAGTGGCAAGACTGAGACAGCATGAATTGGCAGCAGCGAGAAGGTATATGCATGATGCATAGATTTTGAGGGTGGTTATTTTGGGGTCTAGGAGGCGATACTGGATAATGGAGAGTTTCCTTTGTTTGTTTTTGAGCATTGTTCCAAGATACTAGTTTTTCTACCCTGGCAAAGACCTTAAAAGATCATTCAACCATCTGCTCAATAGTAGGATGGTTCCTAGAAGCATATGTAAAACAATGGCCCATTTTATTTGAAATTTACTACTAGGTTTTTATCCCAAGGATACAACAATAGTGATTCAGAGGGACACATGCACCCCAATGATTATAGCAGCAATGTCCACAATAGCCAAACTATGGAATGAATCCAGATGTCTATGTACAAATGAATATAGAAAGAAGATATGGTGTGTATATATATATAATGGAATATTACTCAGCCATCAGAAAGAATCTTGACATTTGAAACCATGTGGATAGAACTAGAGGGCATTATACTAAGCAAAATAAGTCAGTCAGAGAAAGATAAATACCATATGATTTCACTCATATGTGAAATTTAAGAAATAAAACAGATGAACATAGAGAGAGGGAAAGAGAAATAAAATAAAATAAAAAGAGAGAGGGAGGCAAACTATAAGAGGAAACAGGAGAGTTGCTGACGGGAAGTGTGTGGGGGGATGGAGTCATTGGGGGATGGGCATTGAGGAGGGCACATGATGAAATGAGCACTGGCTATTACATGCAACTGATGGGTCACTGAATTCTGCCCCTGAAGCTAATAAGACACTAGAAGTTAACTAAATTGAATGTAAATTAAAAAGCAAAATTAAAAAGATAAAATAAATAAATATCTGAGTCACCATGGCATACTGTATAGAAAAGATTTAGGAGTCTCAGGGAGGCGGCTGTACCATAGGAAGGTGCCACGCAGCACTGAATAGCATGGATATAAGATACTCAGCCTTTTTGGCTCAGGATGGGAGACATTTTCTGATTTACTCCAGAGCCCCTCAGGCTAGCCAGTTCTGTTGTTGGAAACGCATCGATCAACTTTTCCCTTTGTTCCATCCAGCTTTCTTCCTCCACTTTCTACAGGGATTAATTCCAATTGCTCTCCATCATAAGCATCCTGCACACCAATTTTCATCCCGGAGTGTGCTTCCTGCAGAAGCCAATTCGTGGTGTATGATTATAAGCATCTGGAGACAAATTTGTGGGTAAGTGAGTTGCTGAGAACCACTTGCCAGTCCTCACACCAACATTCGTGTTAGAGAATTAAGTATCATCATCTCAATTTTATAAATGAAAATATTGAGAGTTTCAGATTATATGACTTACTCAAGAATAACTAACAATATTAACTATGCAAAGTCTCATATTTCCATGGCAGGAGCTTTTATTCTGCCACACTGTTCTTTGTATAATGGCTTCTCCAGAAAAGATGTGCAGGAATCTTGTGGTTACACAAAGTTTCAATGAGAATCAAGAGAACAAAGCTTAGTGACACCCACCCTACTTAAGCCAAAGCAAAACCACCATTATCCATTTTAATAAAAGACAAATGATTTTGTTCAAAAGAGATGCTGCTGCTACCAAAACCAAAAAACCACCACCAACAAACAACAACAGCAAAAAAACAATTGAAAATCACTCCCTGCCATGACAGAACATAATTCACTGAGCTTAGCAGAAAATTGAAAGTGAATTATCATCTTGGATATTTTAATACATACACACATACACACACACACACACACACACACACACACACACACGTAGTGGCTATTACAAATCACAAAATGACTTTTTGTAACTTCTCTTTTCTTTTTTTCTTTTTTATTTATTTATATGGCAGGGGGTGGGGAGAGAGAGGGAGAACTCAAGCAGGGGGAACAGAGGGAGAGGGAGAAGCAGTCTCCCCACTAAGCAAGAGCCCAATATGGGGTTTGATTCCAGACCCTGGAATGATGACCTGAGATGAAAGCAGATGCTTAACCGACTGAAACACCCAGATGTCCCTTGTAACTCTTCTTTATCTGGCTTTTAGTTAATTTTATTATTCTTTATTTCTCTGTTCAATTTAACTGTGGTTAATTTTCCAAGTTTATTATAATCCTCTGCTCTTATTTAGTTATAATGTTTATAATAATAAAATCATTAACTTTACAATAATATTTAGAGGAATAAATGTACTGTGAGAAAACAAATAACTTTGAAATCTAAAGGGTTTAAGAATGTAAATATTAAACTGGAATATAAAATGTCTAAAATCATTTCTGTTTCTTGAGGTACACTTAAGGTCAATGTTATGAAGATAATTATGCACACAGAAAATTTCTAGGATGCTTGGATATCAATTATTTTATGAAGAATTATAATCATGTCTTTGATTATATTTTTGACTGAAAATATCTGAAATTTTATTTTCAGTAAACTTCATTTCCATTTTATCAGTATAAACTCTTTCAGATGTTTAATTTCATATATCATAGAATACGTGTTTTTATATAGTACTTAATATTTTAATACTGCCAAAAATAAAATGAACAAAATGAAACAAAACAACAAAATGTAGAGAGATAGTTCAACTCAATGACCAGAGATGATATTAAACACATTTGAATAACCACATGTTCACGTGAAACAATTTTTATTTCCCAAAATAGAAATAATAGTCAATTTTTAGCATGACAACTGAAGTACTATGTTCATGCGAAAGAAATTCCATTTTCAATATTTCAAAAATACTAGATTAGTTAGTTTATGTATTTTGAAAAGCTTTTGAAGAAATGACCAGAATATCAGAAAAAGAGATATTGGTTGTAAAGTACAAAAAACTTCAATTTCAGCAAACCTCAAGACTTCATGCTTCTGATTCAGAAGTCTAAATATTTAAAAAAGATAATCATCGAGGTCTAACTTAAGAGAGCTGTCCACCTCTGATGCAGTAATTGTGAGCAGCTTGATTATACTGTAAGTGTAGTCAGTAGGTATCAAATTATGGGAGCAGTGTTGAGAGAAGACTTTGTGGAGACAGTGTGAGCTTGGAAAACAGTTTGTAAGACATATGTTCAGGGGAAGAAAGAAACAAGGGATGCAGATGGAGTAGGAAAGAAAGATCAGGAGTGTCTCTTCATTTAACTAATGAATTAAGTTATTTTTTTAAATTGAAGTCTAGTTGACACGTGATGGTACGTTAGTTTCAGGTATAGAACATAGTGATTCAACAAGTATATAGGTTAGGCTGTGCTGACCCCAGACATAGCTACCACCTGTCACCATACGGTGTTATTTGATAATACCACTGGGTATGTTCTCTATGCGGTCTCCTTTATCCCAGTCACTTACTCAAGGAATTTCTCTTAAAAACCCAGAGAAATCCATGCTAGATGATGACCATCCCCAATGACCACCACCTTCCCTTCCCTGCCTCCTGTGCCAACCACCGGAATAGCTTTCTAACTTCCCCTAGGATCCCCCTGCAAGTCTCTTCACTTCCTTTTCAATAGCAGAAGGATCTTCTACAAATGCTACTTTTTTAAAACCTTTTAAGGACTCCCCACTACTCCTGAGAGCAATGACCAAAATGCTTATCTAGTGTGTGGAGTAAAGCCAGAGCCTTCCCCAGCTTCGTTTGATAGCCTACATCTCCTTGCTCACTGTATTTTATCAGGCTGACTTTCCTCAATTCCCACACACTGGGCCAGTGATTTTCTCTGCCCCTCATTCCAAATTTATTAACTCCTACTTATTTTCATCTCTCCACTCAATTCTGAAGTTATTTCTGGTCTTCTATGATACCTACAGACCGTATCTGATTCCTGATATACTTGGTCAACTCTTGATTTGTAAGGCATTGTAACTTTTACTATTGCAAAGTTTTGTATGCCCAGATAACGTGAGACTTCACAGATAAACTGGAGATTCCATGAAGGTAGACCTTAGGTCTGTTTTTATTGCCTTTCTGATGTACATCCAGCACAGAAAAATCTCAACAAATGTTTTGGTGATCATGGGAATGATTAAGTGAACAGAAATAATTGATTCTTATTGTGTGAGTATTAGATCCAATCCAATTTTAGTTCATATGGGAGTTCTTTATTCCTGTTTCCAGGAATAAAACTCAGAGTAGAGGCTCTCAAAAATATATAAGAAAAACAGGAAGAATAGCTCTTAACCCAAGGAACAATCCAGAGGCAAACCTCCTATGATTCAATAGTAGATTATACACAGTCTGTGCGAACGGTGCCCCTGAAATGGAGAAGCCATACCCAATGCTCCTTGAGATCCCTGACTCTGGTAAGTCTTAATGCTACTTCCTATCTTTCCTGGGTCAAATTTAAAAAAAAATATTTTTTTTTTTAATAAAGACGGGAAGGGAGAAGAGAAGAATACTAAGCTAAAGATGGAGGATTATATTTTACAACATATTGAAATGTAGGTGGGTGTCATGTGTCTGATAGTAGAGAAGGATTCTATTAGTTCTTTGTTCTATTAGTGCAAGTCCTTGAGGAATCAATCATATACTTATATTTTGTTATTTCTAATATTCTGTATTTTGAATATAAATGCAGTCTGTGTGGTTATAACAACATTTTGTCAGCTGGATTTATAGCTAAGCCAATCAGGCCACAACTAAGTTAGAGGGGATGTCTAGTGACCAAAGACAAGATTTTGTTATAAACTGATATTTTTGGGGGGAGTCCCAACCTACAAATAGAGTTTCAGCTTCCTGATGCTATACCAGCGAGACAGTAATAGCCGTAGGTACAGAGAGGATTCATCTGAATTGAAGTGTTTATGTGTGTACACACTTCACAGTTTTCCTTAAGATATAAGTTGGATAAAAAATACCTTAAAATGAAAACAAGTGCTGTATTAATATGTTTATCATCATCAACATCATCATCATCACCACTATCATGTATCTAAAACATACTCCTATTACTTAGATCAGAATGTACTTTCATTTAGCAGTTTGAGGTCTTTAAGGGATTGCCTTGATAAAAAACTGAAAGCAAGACAACCTTGATTTAATGGTTTGACCAAACATTTCTTTTCCCAATCCCCTGCCAGAATCATATGTGTAGGCAATTCAACATGTGAAACCACACAATAGTCCTAAAAGAAAATATAACATAATAGTTCCCAAATATTATATATATATAATAGTTCCCAAATGTAATAGTTTCTAAATTTTAATATTTTCCTCCTAAAGTTAGGAAAAAACAACCTGAATTCCAAAACAAACTCTCAAGGCTATTAGTTACAATTTTTGGAATAGTACCTTTCTGAGAGAAAAACACAAAGATCTTGTTGTAATTTAAGAATAGTAGTTAAAAGTCACAAGTGGTTATATTCATCTTTACTTATTCCCTAAAAAAAAGGAAGAAACAAAGCCATTAAGTACATGGTAGGCATTAGGGAAGCTTCAAGGTGATAATGAGACATTTAAAGAAGGTATCCTGGAATAGGTTTATACATAATGTTGCATTTACTCCTCCTAAGTATCCAGTAAAGTAAGTTATACTCTGTCTCCATTCTATAGTTAAGAAAACTTAACTATGGTCACTTTCTAAGTAAAGAAACCAAGATTCAAAATCAAGTGCTCACATTCTTAGCCACTATTTCAAAAGTAAACTCTATTACCAGTGATGTTAATTAGTAGAAATTAAATGTATTATGCCAGTAATAAGACAATGGCTTTAGGACAAACAAATGGAATGAAGAAGGGTTACTGCAACCACAAGAATGAGGTAAAAGAGAGACAGACTTGGACCACAAGCCTGTGAGGGCTGAGACTTAACTTAGGACTGAACTGTGAGGGCACCAGTTCCAGAAATCCCACTGTATAAGGACCCTGTCAATGCTTAATTATAGTATAGTTAGAGATATGACATGCAAGTTTGGAGAATAGGAAATAAAGAGCCAAGAGTAGAGGAAGACCATGGGAAGAGTTAGGCAGAGGTTGTATCTGGGGTGGGATAAAAGCATAAGATCAACAATTTGACAACAAAGACAACAATTTGAGAAATACTTGAAAGACAAGGCATAGACTGGAGAAGAATGCAAGGTAGTTTATGGAAGTTGACAGCTGAGAATTTCTTGGGGAGCAGAGAATTTAAAATTCCCCTTATTCTTGTATTAGCATTTCTTTACCTGTTCCATTAGTTCATAAAATGAAACTCTATTACAGGGAGACATTAAAGAAAAAAGATGTTAACCTTTCAAGAGGTTGATATGAATGGAAAATGTGGTTACCTATCCTTACAGCAGTGTTTAAGATCATCTGTTAAATCACCAACTGGTATTTTTTTTTAAGATTTTATTCATTTATTTGACAGACAGAGATCACAAGTAGGCAGAGAAGCAGGCAGAGAGAGAGAGGAAAGCAGGCTCCCTGCCGAGCAGAGAGCCTGATGTGGGGCTCAATCCCAGGACTCTGGGATCATGACCTGAGCCGAAGGCAGAGGCTTTAACCCACTGAGCCACCCAGGTGCCCCACCAACTGGTATTTTTAATACTCCAATTAAAAATTCTCACATCCCTTGACTCTCAGTTTAATTCCAATTGATATATGGAATTTATTGAGGTCTTATAAAATCTTGGTACTCTGATAAGTGCTTTTTTACAGATATAATTCTTGCCTTCATTCATTGATTAAATAATTTAATTACTTTCAATATTATAGTCATTATGCATGATTCTAGCGATACAAAAAAGAATGGTCTCATGTGCTATCCCTTGATGTTTTGCTCTGCTGCTGCTTCTGCGAAGAACATTTGTCTTCTCTCTCAGATAAGCAAACACTAACCTTTCAAGACTCAGCTCAAAAATCACTATGTGATTATGTGATTGGATCTTTCTAATGTACTACAAGTACATAAGGGCAGTACCTTTATCTGATTTATTTTTATTTCCAATGTTAAGAAAACTATCTGAAACCAAGGTATGGTAAAGAAATGTTACTTGAGGGGCGCCTGGGTGGCTCAGTGGGTTAAAGCCTCTGCCTTCGGCTCAGGTCATGATCCCAGGGTCCTGGGATCGAGCCCCACATCGGGCTGTCTGCTCCGCGGAGAGCCTGCTTCCTCCTCTCTCTTTCTCTGCCTCCCTCTCTGCCTACTTGTGATCTCTGTCTGTCAAATAAATAAATAAAATCTTAAAAAAAAATTAAAAAAAAGAAATGTTACTTGAATGACATGTAAAAGTGAATGAATGAATGAATGAGTGAATGAGAGAAGTAGATGGTTTTTAAGGTGGTTAATTGCCTTCCACAGAAGGCAGATGATTACCAAACCAAAGCCAACCATATATTAAAAAAATCATTCACCATGATCACTTGGAACTTATTCACAAGTTGACCAACATGATACATCATATCAACAAGAAAAAGATAAAAATATATAATAATTTCAATAGATGCAGAAAAACCTTTTGACACAGTATAACATCCATTCATGTAAAAACCCTCAACAAAGTAGATTGAGAAGTAGAGTACTTCAGTGTAATAAAGGCCATATGTGAAAAATCCACAGCTAACATCATATTCAATGTCATAAAAAAACAGGAATAAGACAAGGATGTCTACTCTCACCACTTTGGTTCAACATAGAGGTAATACCAACACTGGTAATACTAGCTACAGCAATCAGATTAGAAGAAGAAATAAAAGATATCCAAACTGGTAAGGAAAAGTAAATATTCCACTATTTGCAGAGGATATGATTCTATGTATAGATAATTCTAAACCATCCCCCACAAAACTGAAGACTAAACTATGAATTCAGTAAGGTTGCAGAATGCAAAGTCAATATACAGAAATCAATTGCATTTCTATACACTAATAAGTAGCAGAAAGAGAAATTAAGAAAAGAATCCCATTTGCAATTAGACCAAAAATAATAAAATATCTAATAAATTAATCAATTTATTAATTAATAAAATTAATCAAGGGGGTGAAAGAGCTGTATTCTGAAAACTATAAAACATTGATGTAAAATACTGAATACATGACAAAGAAATGGAAAGTCATCCATGCTTATAGATTAGAAGAACAAATATTGTTAAAATCCCTATAGTACCCTAAGAAATCTACAGGTTTAAAGCAATACCTATCAAAACACAACCAGCATTTTTCATAAAACTAGAACAAACAATCCAAAAACCATGTGGAAACACAAAGAACCTGAATAACCAAAGTAGTCTTTAAAAAGAAGAACAAAACTGGTGGTATCACTATTCCAGACTTCAAGTTACATTATAAGGTCGTAATAATCAAAACAGTATGGTACTGGCACACACACACAATATTTATATAGATATATATATTTATATCTATCTATCTATCATCTATCATCTGTCTATCAATGAAACAGAATAGAAAGGCCAGAAATAAACCAATTGATAATTATATGGTCAATTAATTGTTGACAAAGGAAGCAAGACTATGCAATGGGAAAAAGACAGTCTCCTCAACAAATGATGTTGGGAAATTGGACAACTACATGCAGAAGATTGAAACTGGACCACTTCCTAATACCATACCCAAAGATAAACCAAAATTGAGGACCTGGCGATCTCACATGTGAGATGAGAAACCATAAAAATTCTGGAAAAGAACATAGGCAATAATCTCTCTGACATTGTTATATAGCAACTTTCTCCCTCTGCTCTCTCTTTCTGTCAAATAAATGAAATCTAAAAAAAAAATTATATAACTCAACACTAAAAACAACAACAACAAAATAACACATATAACCCAATTAAAAATGAGCAGAAGGCTTAAATTGGTATTTCTCCAAAGAAGACATATAGATGGCCAACAGAAACAAGAAAAGATGCTCAACATCAGTCATCATCAAGGAAATAAAAATAAAAAATATTATGAGATATCACTTTACACTTGTCAGAATGCCTATAATCATAAACACAAGAAACAACAAGTGTTGGCAAGGTTGTAGTGAAAAAGGAACACTTGTGCATTCTTGGTGGGAATGCAAACTGGTGTAGCTACTGTGGAAAACAGTTGATGGTCTCTCAAAAAATAAGAAATAGAACTACCATATGATCCAGTAATTGCTGGACATTTATCCAAGGAAGGCAAAAATACTGATTCAAAAAGATATATGCATCCCTGTGTCTATTGTGGCATTGTTTACAGTAGCCAAGTTATGGAAGTCGTCCAAGTATTCATTGATAGATGAATAGAATATCTATATATTATATAGATAAAGAAGAACATTTATATATAATATTCCTTAGCCAGAAAAAAGAATGATGTCTTATGATTTTTAACAACATGGATGGATCTAGAGTATAATGTTAAGTGAAATGAGTCATTCAGAGAAAGATAATTACTCTATGATTTGACTCATATGCAGAAATTGAGAAACAAAACAAATAAATGAAGTAAAAAAGACAAACCAAAAAAACATACTCTTAACTGTGGAGAACAAACATGGTCATCAGAGGGCAGGTGAGGGATGGGTGGAGAAGACGAAACGGATTAAGACTGCACTTATGATGAACACTGAGTAATGCAGAGAATTGTTGAATCACTGTATCGTATACCTGCAATTAATACAATGCGGTATGTTAACTCTACTGGAATTTCAATGTAATGAATTAGAAAGAGAAGGAATATGATTTCATCATTGTATGGTAGGTACACAAACTGATAAGAAAGAACAATGAAATAAGCACAAATTAATGCAATACAATGGAGGGGCAACTGCCTTGAATAGAGTGGTGAGGGAAAACCCAGAAGAGGTTGTTCTGGTTATGACATGTGGTGGAGTATTAGGAGTTAATTGGGGAAATAATGTTGGAGGTAACCGAGCAGAGAAAAAGCTTTTAAAGGTTTTCCTTGCTAACATGTTGGGTACTCCAGGACCATTATGACTATAAGTCAGTTTTTCTAAACTATCACTCTGTTCCACCTCCAAATGGGTTGGATGAAGAATAACTATGTTTACTGAGAGCCTTAATTATCTGCCGACATAGGTGTACACACACACACACACACACACACACACACACACACACACTCTGCATCAGTTATATTTAAGTGGTATCAGATATATATGTGTATACATAGATTCTAGATACATAGATAGTTTATTTTAATCTGTAAGCCAATCTTACTTCTAGGCATTGGAGGCCCAGAACAGATAAGGTCTTCACCAAACTCCTCAGCTGATACATGATTTCCCTGAAGGTTTTTGTCTTTGTGCTACTCACAACAAACCTCGGAAATAGATATGGTTATACATTTGAAATGTATTTTAAGACCTAAATTGAATTTGTATTCTGAAAATGCATTTTATTAACTGCCAAACCTGGCAGCATATAAAAATAAATAACTTTATTTCAACCTCACCAATCTTTTACCTACATTATTAAAAAGCATGAAGTAGCTTTGGACTATTTCTTAGACATTGCAATAAACTCTCAAATTACTTGCTATTGAGGTTCCAAGGGTAAATTTTCTAAAATCCACTGGTACAGTTATCTGAGTTATTACACCTTATGTAAATGCCACACATCTTCTTTAACATCTGGTGTTGTGGACTCAGATCAAAACAAGAAGGCATTGAGAGGACATTCATATTGGCCGATATGGAGATGTACTATAATAAAGAAGAAACCTAATTTGTTCATGCAAATGGCCTCAGTCCACAGACTTTTAAGCTTCTCCTTAGTGCTTTGGAACTTGAGAAAAATAAATTAGCACCCAATAAGACTGACATTAATGATGAGGAACGATAAAGGATGTCACTTAATAAGAATACCCTGTCCCTCAGATGAAAGCAATATGAAAACACGGAGTCCAATTTTGATTAGAGTACAATTTCTTGTTTTGAGGTTAATAGTTTGAAGAAAATTATCTATAATTAGAGTTTCCAGAAATATGCCAATAAAACAATGACACTAGATACAATGTCTCATAATAGAAAAGATTCAAGCATGCATTTACAAGGAATAATTCTAGAGACTTAGCAAAAGGTTGAGAAAAATGTTTCAAGGAGATGCACTATAGTGGAACAAAGTGATCATCTATTGACCTTATCAGACAATATTGACCTCATCAAATAACATAAATCATGAATTAAGAAATGATATCTACTGCTATGGCCATTGCCCTTCACCAGAAAAATAGATTTCCTTCTATTTGGAAATATTGTCATGTGGTAATTCAGTTTATCCTGAGAGAATAGTTGAAGAGAAATGCAAAGGAGAAATTCTCTTTTTTATTTACCGGATGAGTCAATTGAAAATGATCAAGTTTTCAAGATACAATGAGATCCTGACTTGCTTTTGAATCACAATTATGTAAAGTTGTAACTGGGATTTGAGCCTATTTATAGGAGTTAAAGAAGAACTGTAATCTACAGTCTACTCAGATTTGTTGAATTCATTTTATTTTATTCTTTGCTTTTTTTTTTTTTTTGCTTTTAGCAACATTATTCATAATAGCCCCAAACATGAAATAACCCAGATGTCCATCAACAGGAGAATGGTTAAATCAACTGTGATAGATACATATATTGGAATATTATTAAAGTCACTCAGCCACATGTTGACTAAGTAGAGAGATAGGATGTGGCTTATTTATTCCCTTCTCATACTTCCTCAGTCCCACTAGGTGATTTTTCCAAATCTCATCTACATATCTATACACTTTTCTGTAAAGACAGCCCTGTGACTGAGACGTGGTAACTTTATGGCTTCCTCTTCTAAAACTCTTCCTTCCTTTACACAAGGGGAAATCCCCATGATTTTATGTACTATTGCTCTAAGAACCTGCATCTGCATCTGATCACTGAGATTTGGGGTCCAGCCATTGCTGGGACTGACAGAGGAACCACTCCTACTCCCAGCAGGAGAGGATCTAAGCATTCAGGTGTCCTGGCAATCCCATATCTTACTTTTACTCAAGTACTTTAAAAAAATTTTTCTTCTAATGCTAATATACAGGGTATTTTCAAAAAAAGATTATATACCAATTATTCACTGGTGATATGTAAGAATGGAATCTACTTTTGTTATATTAACCTTGAATTCTGTGACCTTGCCTTCTTCACTTACTGGTTCCAGAAATGGTTATTGCTGTTCTTGACTTCTTGAGATTTTCTCTATAGAAAGTCATATTATCTGCGAACAAAGACCATTTTACTTCTTCCTTCTCAATATGTACACCTTTCCTTTCTTTTTATTATCTGGTTACACTAGCTAGGATCTTCTTCATAATATTAAGTAGGAGTGGTGAGGGAACATCCTTGACTTTTTCCCAGTTTTAGTGGAAGAGTTTCTAATTTCTCTTTAAGAATGATGTTACCATAGGTTTTTTTGGTATGTCTATTATCACATTAAGGAAATTTCCATTTTTAGTTTGATGACAGTTTTTATCATGACTAGTTATGTTATATCAAATGCAATTTCTAAATCTATTGATATGATCATATGATTTTTTTCTTTGAGTTTGTTGATATGATGGATTACATTGGTTTTTAGAATAAATTTCACTTGGTAATATTATTGTAACACATTTCATAATTATTGAATTC
Source organism: Mustela nigripes (assembly GCF_022355385.1). NCBI lineage: Eukaryota > Metazoa > Chordata > Mammalia > Carnivora > Mustelidae > Mustela > Mustela nigripes. Next base: position 191,713,971 of record NC_081559.1, on the reverse strand, counting down.
AATTTGTCATTATTTATTGAGGATTTTTATCTACATTCTTGAGCAATATTGGTCTAAAGTTGCTTTATTTTTTCTTGAATTTTCTTTTTTTAATTTTTTTAAAATTTTTTATTTTTTCAGCATAACAGTATTCATTATTTTTGCACTGCACCCAGTGCCCCATGCAATTCGTGCCCTCTCCAATACCCACCACCGGGATCCCCCAACCTCCCATCCCCCTCTCCTTTAAAACCCTCAGATTGTTTTTCAGAGTCCATCATCTCTTATAGTTCACCTCCCCTTCCAGTTTCCCTCAACTCCCTTCTCCTCTCCATCTCCCCTTGTCCTCCATGCTCTTTGTTATGCTCCACAAAAAAGTGAAACCATATGATAATCGACTCTCTCTGCTTGACTTATTTCACTCAGCATAATCTCTTCCAGTCCCATCCACGTTGCTACAAAAGTTGGGTATTCATCCTTTCTGATGGAGGCATAAAACTCCATAGTGTATATGGACCACATCTTTCTTATCCATTCGTCCGTTGAAGGCATCTTGGTTCTTTCCACAGTTTGGTGACCGTGGCCATTTATTTAGCTTTTGTAGTAGAGTAATTCTGGCTTTGTAGAATAAGTAGGGAGTATTCCCTCTGCTTCTATTCCCTGGACGAGATTGTAGAGAATTAGAATAATTTCTTCCTAAACCTTTTTAACATCATCTACATGTCAAGGAATTTTATAAACTTCTTCCCATGGTGAAATTTGCCAAAGCACATAGTATTCTTAAAATCAGTGGTATCAGATAAAAGGATTCACTGTTTTTTGTGAGCCTGGACCTAGAGCCTGAGTCTTTTGCTTTCAGCAGGTGCAGCTGTTGGGAAGATGAGCTGGACGTGGAATTGAGGGAACCGACAGTCAACGGGGAAGCATAGGACACATCAGTGTCTTTTGGCCCCTATGTCTCCTCTTTACAACTTTGGGGAACAATGATATCTGCTTCATTTCATCCTTCCAAAACATGTGTACATTTCTCTTTTAGCCAATTCTAAACTAGACTCCTAGGAGGGTAATCAAGGAAGCATGGTTCCAGTCTTAGGCAAGTTGACATCACAGAGTCTAACCCATGAAGTGAAACAACTTGCCCAATGTTTCCTTCAGTTAATATTTCACATTTCTCTTAGTTTATCCTGAATAATAAGGCTTTGTCTCTATGTTTATGACCCTTCCATTCACTCACTCAGAGAAGGAGGAGGACTACTTCTGTGGATCAGGATAGTATAATATTTGGTTATGTTTAAAGGGTATAAACATCACTTTGAAGTGAATACTTGATTTTTCTCTCTTCTGTAACCTTGTTTGTTTAAACTACTGAACAGCTATGTATTTAGTGTCATAAAGTTGGCCTATGCACAAGCAGGACAAAAGATGATAGAAAAGGAAAGCTTTTTCAATAGAACACTAATTTATATCATGTATACTTTAAGGGCTCTGTCCCTTTAAGATTTAAGGGAAAATATATGTTTTCTATACTCTGTTGTGCTTCTCAGATTTGATCTGTGCTTCCCCACCCCCTTTAATCATATGAATGACAAGTACTCTTGAGCAAGTTAGGTTTTGACTTGGGGGAATTCCAAATTTTGTACTATTTTATTTCTGTCCAGTCTGGTCAAGGCTGTTGGCCACTTGGCAGAGAAGGTAGGGTGGGTGAGCAGTATCCAAATCCTACCCCTTATTACTATTGCACGAGAAGTGGCCAAAAATATCAGACTTCCTCCTTAAGTTCAAAAAGACACATTGGGTCACATTTTTGTAAAAATGGAATGTGTAGAGGGCACCCATATCATAGCATACAGTGGAGAAGGTCCTTCCTCTTTTTATTATCACGGTCAAAGTGATAAGGTAATGAGTCCATATAACAGAGGAGTCCAGGCGTGTTCACTTTGAACTTTCCTACAGCCCCTTAGGTCAGAGGGCCACTGTCCTGTCCTGATAAGATCTCAGAAGGCAAGCAACTTGCTGTCTTTCCTGAATTTCTGATCCCTGATGTGTGCACGTGTTCCCTTTCATTGGAGTGCAACCTTCACGCTGTCTGAACTGAGTCGTGAGAAACCTGCAGAGCAAGACTTCCATCTGCTTTTGTTCCAGACATCCCTGCTCATTCAGCTTAGGATGGAGTAGAGCTTCAATCAAGGGAGTCCGCGGTCAGACTTAAAAATAATAACTTAATATAGCGTGTCTTTTATGCTTATCTCTTTTCTTCATGAGATTGACTTGGATGGAATTCTGGCATTTCTGTGGTCCTTTAAGAAAAATTTCATCAGTAGATCTGTTAAGGTCTCACTGCTGTGGTCTCTCTGTTAGGGTTATAGGGCCACACTTCATAGTGTAAAATGTATGATATCTTCTGAGTTTTGTTTTGTTGTATAAACTGTTGAAAGAAATTCCAGGAGTAGTACATTGGAATCAGAAGCTAGGCACCTCTTCATGGCTGTTAGTAGACGTGTTTCCCAGGTTAGAAATTAGAAACCTAAGTCTGTGAGAAAAAATACATCCCCTCTTTTCCCACAGCTATTAAGTTGTTAAACCAGCACGCACAGGCAAGCCTTTGTCAGTAATGACTATGGACTTTCAAATGTTTAACATTACCAGGAACCTCACATTTCTGTATCCAGAATGAGGTTCCACAAGGGCACCTATTCACAAAGTGGAGATTTTAACAAAATTATGGATTTTAATCTAGTCATAGTTATAACTTATTTTTTGTATAGGAATAGATAACTTAAAAAAATCCATTCTCTCAACTATTATAGGGTGGAAAAAACAGGCATTTCTTTTTTGTTTTGTTTCATTTTTAAAATTTATTTTATTTTTTCAGTGTTCCAAGATTCAGTGCTTATGCATCACACCCAGGGCTCCATGCAATACGTGCCCTCAAAACCAGGCAGTTCTATCCCTATGCTTCTCTATTAGGGTATCAAAGATCTAAGAGTTGAGTATAAGGAGATTTTAGGAAATACTGTTATTGAAGCCTTCTTTTGAATTCAAGGATGAAAATCTTTTCCCCATGTTTTGCTTTTAGAAACTATTTGGTATTTTTCTAAAGATTCTCGTATTTATTTTAGAAAGAGAGAGCACACGTGCACAAGGAGGGAAGCTTAAAGGGAGAGGAAGAGGCAGACATCGGCAGACTCCAAGCTGAGTGTGGATCCGGATGTGGGGCTCAGTCTCACAACCCTGGGATCAGGACCTGAGTGAAAACCAAGAGCCAGATGTTTAACTGATTGCAGCATGCAGGCACTCCAACTTTTAGGCATTTTAGGGGCACTTTCTCCTTGTATTTAGAATCCACACAAGGGCTCTAAACCTCAAAGGCATGTGAGGATGAAACATTGAGTGCTTTGATTTGAATTATAAATTTTGCCGACACAGCACCTTTCATCTGAGCATTCGGAGCCACTCCTAAGAAAGTGCATTCATTTGTCCAAAGTCCCTTTGAGGCTGCTGGAACCTACTTTTAGCTGGAGAGGCAGAGGGATAAGCAGGGAAAGAGAAAGACGAAGATTTATCTAAAAAGCAGAGACACAGTCCCACTGGACACCCTAACTTTCCATTGTGCTCTTCTGCAATGGAAAGGTTATGAAGGAAGGTGCTATTTCTCCAAGAGCTTCAAATGCAAAGGCTTAGTTTCTGTACGTACAACACTGTGCTGTGAAATAATGTCAGAAGAAATATGAGGAGAGAGGAAGTGAGAAAGGGTGCCAGGCTTTGCAGAAAGATGTCAATATGGTTTATCAAAGACAGGAATTATATTAGCAGTAAAGGAATCTTTTCAGTGAACTCAATCCCTTATATCCAATATTCAGGTGCAACCTATTTATTCTACTTACACTCAGTCTTGGGAAGTCTTTCAGTGAGGTACTTGTACCTTTCCCCTAGACTGCTGCCACAATTTCCTGTCTGGTTTCCTTGCTCCAAGATCTCCCTTCTCCAATCCTGTCTTCACTTATAGCCAAAGAAGTTTTTTTTAAACGTGTTTCTTTGTACTGAAATCACTTCTTTTTATTAAAAACAAATTATTTTGCTGAACGTAAATTGCAGGCAACATGCATTTCTGTCCTCAATAACTCCGCACACATTTCCCAAGAATAAGGGCATTTTCCTGCATCCCCTAATACCGTCATCACAACTGGGAAAGTAAAGAATGATTCTGTATTATTTCATACTCGTTCTGTATTCAAATGCCCTCAATTGCCCACCCAGTGTCTTTTCTTCCAGATTTATTGTGGTATATAATTTATATACCAAAAACTGTACATAATTAATGTTTAAATTTGTTGAGTTTGGACCTATACATAGCATTACTACCATCATCCCTTGACCTCTTTGCTGAGAGAGTAGATAGCAAACACTTTTGTTTGGGATAGAGCTTCTCTAACTCCAGTGATCTTAGCATAAATTTCTGTGCATGTCAATTGACATTCCTCTCCCCATGACCCCCCATCCCACTTAAATTGGTGTTTATTATTTGCTACGTGCCTTGCTTCATAGATTCCTACCACATTACACTTCCTCTTTTTCTCTAGACACCAGCAAAACCTCTCAACCCTCTGTGGTTTCATGACTGTCATTTCCTCAGCCTCCTGTGTCCTGTCTTAGCTTTTGCTCTTTTGTATGACAAGCATTGCTCAGATTTAATACATTTTATTCATAAATCATCTCAGTAGTGCAGAAGGCTTGTGCTGATGCTTGTGTATGAGTGTTTATTTTTGTCCAATCATTTTTTTTTAATTATTTTGGTTTTTCCTAATGGCCTTCCCTTTAAACCTCATAGGGGAGGAAAAGTTTCCTTCAACCCTCTTAGAGTTCCTGTCTTGGTCTGAAAATTAAACTGAGAAACACAGATTAAAAAGCATACAAATTTATTTGATACAAGTTTACTTAACATGTGAGTTTAATAAAGGAATAATGACTCAAATAAGAGATTAAACCTGAATATTTTAATGCTGAATTTGATGAAGAGTGGATAGTCTTGGAGAAATAAGATAGGTCAAAGATTATGAGCTAAGAGTAGTAAACTGAGGGCAGCTTAGTGAAACCTATTCACCTGGATTCTTCTCAGTGCCTCCTGGTCTTCAGAGATAAGGATGATTCTTTTCTCTAGGTATAGGGTGGGCACCTCTTAATGTGGAAAACAAAGGCAGAAGAAAAATTACTACATGTCCTTACTACTACAACCCATTGACAGGTCCTTGGAACAGTGAGGGTGACGTCCTCTAGGGACTCAACTGCTTCAAAGTTAATATTTTGTTAAGGGCAACAAGTAATCTTAGCCCCTTTCCCAGGATCCTGTAAATCTACTTTAACATATAAAAATTTTTTTGGAAAACTTCCTTTATCTCTACCTATCCCCCTAAGATATATATCGCAATCACCCCCAAGCATATGACCTGCCAATAGACATCTGATTTTATTTGACAGTAATAAATGACCCTTTCCCAACAATATCCAGCCCCCTTCAGGGTCCTGGAATCCTTACTTCCAGAATTCCTTAGAGATTTATGCCACCCTAACCCCTTCCCAACTTGAAAGTATATAATGGGCTACTCCTCGTGACCCCAGTGCAGCTCTTTCTGCCCATGGGTCCTGTCCCCATGCTTTAATAAAACCACTTTTTTTGCACCAAAGGTGTCTTAATAATTCTTTCTTAGCTGTTGGCTTCAAAACCCAACATCTTTTCCTACATCACCTCTCACATGAGTTTCATGACTCGTTTCCGGGGAGAAAGGTCAGGGAAGGTCAGAGCGATGTTCTTCTTTCTGCCATTTTCTCAGATTCCTTCATCTTCAAATATTTAGTTTTCAGGGTGCTGTGTTTTGGTATAGTGTGTACTGAATCCCATCAAGGTCTAATATCCTTCATGGCAATACCACATTTTATTCACTTTTGTATCCTTTCTATGGGTCTCTGCCTGGCACAGGATCTGGCTGGTTATTCAATAAATATTTATAAATAAGTCATTACCTTGAGAAAAACCCAATGCAATATTTTGTGCTTTGTGTAACATAGAATATTTGTGTTTATATCTCGAAATCCAGTTTCCCAGAACATCTTTGGCTTCCTACTGGGAGTACCTGAAGTTCTCTGACAGATGTCTTTCATGGGTCATAACTACATTCTTAGGGTAGCTATAGACAAGAAAGTAGTTCCTGCAGGAGTAGCTCTTAGTTGCTCTAATAATATCCTAGGCTCTTCTCTCTTTAGTGGGAACAGTGCTCAAGAAAATTTTATGCTATCTCCAGGAGGTTGGCAGGGAATTGAGCCTCTCTTTTCAAAGTGATAACCTACTCACTAGTCCACTCTGTACTGATGTCAGTGTCTGTCTCACTCCATCTGTCTCATTTCTCTGACTCTCCACTTCTGTACCAAAGCTTTTGAAGTCCCTCTACCTAATGACTGCTTCCACTAAAATTCTTGCCCAAGGACTTGCTTCTGGAAGAACCCATTCTAAAACAACTTGTTATTCTTAGTGCACCTGTTTCTAACCATGGACTGATAAATATCAATTACACCGCCCTGACTTTGCAGGGTATCTTTTGCAGAGTTTAGTAGGAAGGTATCCTGATGGCATAGCATGGGAATAAAACTGTTTTGAGTTCAAATGTAAAAAAAAATGACTCTTCAGGTCAAGAGGATTCAGCAATAACTCTCTTATTGCCATAATGTGCAGAATGTCATTCAAGAAGTAATCCAGTGATCCAAGAGAATAATGACAGGGTTGAGCATGGACTTAGATTAAAGAGAGATATGTAGTTAACACATGGACCTTAATAAGGAAAGCAGGTAACTAGCATTTTACAAGCAAATTGGAGGAAGTGAAACAATAGAAGTATATTGAAAAAGGATGTTCTTTGTACAAAGTCTTCAGTTAACATCAAGAGTAAGAATTCTGAGGAAAGGGAGCAAGACTTCTGCCCAGGAAAGCTCAGGATGGGCCACCAGGTTGCATCGGGAAAGAAACACACAAGCGCACGAAGACAAGTAGAACAGACGTGTGCTAAGCCTGACATAGAACCTGGCATTTGATGGGATGTCGTAAATTCTGGAAGTGAATGAGATTCATGATTATTGGGCTCTACTAATTAATGCTTATTTGCCGAAATGCAAACTATGTGGCACCTGCAAAAGCATCACCAGAAAAGCTTGTTTGTAATGCAGATTACTAATCTTGACCCAGAATTACTGAATCTGCATTTCTCAACAGTGGCCTTGACAAAATAATGGCTTAATCATTACAGAAAGTGAATAGCTAACATTTACTATGTGTATTACTTGTCAAGCATTGTTTTAACCAATTGGCTTGTACTATTAATTATTTTAAAATTCATAAAATCTTCATGAAATAAGTAATAGTATGAAGTCCATTTTAGCAGTGGGGTGTCTGATGCAAACAGAGGTTGAAGACCTTTTCCAAGGTTATGCAGTCAATAGTGAAAAAGATATGATTGGAACCCGAGCTGCCAGGCTTCATAATACTTACTCTAACCCAAACTATGACATTGCCTTTCCCTTAGAATTATTCATTATCATACCTATTCTATGTCTCAAGGTGGCTATACGGGACTCAGGAGACACCTGTTAAATTGTACATTTAAGGGAAGGTATTCCATTAGGCACGAATACTTTTTAACTCTAGAATGTGATTTATTTATCAGGCATAAGAAACAAAAGCCAATGAAGAGAAAAAGGGTCTGAATATGGCAATGATAATGATCCCAATAACTGTAACCATATTTATTGTTATGGCCATAAAGACACTTTTCTCTAACATTTACCACATGTTGATCTTTTGTACAACCTTGGAGACCATATAGGGCAGGTATTGTTATCATCCCCATGTGACAGATGTGAAAACTAAGTCTCAGTGGAATTGAGTGACCTCTTCTGGCTACACAGCTGCTGTGGGATGGGTCCAGAATACCAATTCAGCGCTGACATTAGCTATTTACCTACAATAGGTAAAAAGTAAAATGAAGATAGGAGTGAGTCAGACAATGGGAGGAAATTGGAATATTGCAACATCTTTAGTAATTGGAGCTCAGTGTTGCAAATTTGTTGATCATCAACAGAAAGAAAACTTGTTGATGGTCTTTTAGGAATGTTTGCAAAGTGCAAGATGGATAAATGATTTTAAGCTAGGGAGCTGGTCCTTTACAAAACCAACTGGCCTTTGTAGCTTATTAGTCTATCAGCAGACACGGTGCTGCAATCCATTCCTTAGGATCTGATCATGGTGTCTTCAAAGCCGAATTTTTAATGTATTTATTTGAGAGAGATGGAGAAGGAGAGCAAGACAGCAAGTGAGTGGGTACAGACAGGGAGAGAGGCAGAGGGAGAGGGAGAATTTCCAGCAGACTCTCTGCTGAGAGTGGAGCCCTTTGTGGGGCTTGATCCCAGGATCCTGAGATCAGGATCTGAGCTAAAATCTAGTGTCCAATGCTTAACCGACTGAGCCACCCAGGTGCCCTTCAAAGCTGAAAAGTTTTAAACTTGCAGGCAGTGTGTCTTGGCATACTCAAAGTATTAATTCTTAAAGCTTTAATTCTTAAAGCTAAAAAAGAGGTTGCCATTCTTAGTCAAATTTAGCTCTTACTAAATACAATATTTATAGTGGTAAATAATTGTTTATTTTCACAAGAGACATAGGTAACCCCACATGCATCGTATTAAAATGTCCTGTGTTCTTCGCCACACATTTTTGAAATCTAATATTCCCCTCCCTCCTCTCACATCACCCATCCACACTCTCACATCTGCATAAATCCCTCTAGGACCCAAACTTACCATCTACACTGATTATTCTGTATCTGTTCCTCCTATTTCTTGAGCCAGGAGGGGTCTCCTTTCCTCTCTACTATGGCAGTTTCATTAGTCCTTCAACTAAGTACTCACACATTATCTTTGAAAAATCTCTCTGTCTACTTTATTCTCTCCCTCTCCACTGAAAAGTTCCAGTGGAATTTGACTCAGCTTCTAAACCAATGGTTGGTTTCTCCACCATCCCGATGCAACACTTTACTAGTCTCTCATAGGCAATTGATTGCAAGCAAGTATCTGCCTTCTCATTTTATTGTATGCTCTTTGAGGGCAGGAGTCAAATCTTGTTCATTCCTATTGGAGTCCTAGTGCAAGCTGGTAGATGCTGGTTTCTCAGCTTGTGATTATCCAACATGCCCTGAATAATGATACTGTGTTTTCTCCCTGCTTCTTTAATGGAACCATTTCAGCCATGATAATGATGAGTTAGAAGTTGCTGTCAGTTCCCCTTTTCATTGATAAGTATCAGGCCAATGTGTGATCTCCTCAGAGGATAGTGTCCAAATGTGACTAATATGCAACAAATTGCTCACAAGCAAACCTTGCCCTGGTTTCCATTATGAATTCTATCATGCGTCTGCAGGTGAGTCTGCCAACCCCCAAGAAGATGGGCACACACAAACCACATAAACTCATACTTTATTGCTGATTCCAGACAGGCAGCCCAAGTCCCTTATTCATACTCTCTGCATCTTTAACTTCTGCTCGCATTCTTGCTGCCGCAGCCTGCTTGGTCCACTTCTTCCCCTTAAACTCTCATGCCAGATGTCACTGTGCTTGAGAGGAATTACAAAACATACTTAGCTCTTAGAATCATGTATTTAGAAGACATAGGTGGGAAGTAAGTGAAGACTATTAAAAGCAAATGCAGTATGTGCCTGGCATCGTACAGGTGTAGGGACTGAGTTCAAGCCCTTTATTTTATTTTGGGACAAGGACTCTGGCTTTTCCACAGCACTGACCTGCTCACACCCAACTCTAGTAAACTAGAGTCACACTCACAAATGTTTGGAACTGCCCATAGAATAAAGTAAATCAGGGAAGCTGGTTAACCGACTGAGCTTCCCAGACACCAACCCTATTCACTCTTTAAATACTGCATGGGCATATTCATTTTCAAATGCATTGTCTGGATCATTATTTTGCAACCGAAGACTAATTGGTCTACCTAAAATTTCCCATAAATTCTAAAAGCAGAAAGAAAAGATATAATATTATAGTAGTATAAAGTGCTGGAACGAAGTTATAGAAAGGTTTATATAAATGAATGAATTCAGATCCATAGTAGGCCAGCAGAAGTAAATAAACAGCACAATATAACCAGTAAATATTAGTGCAAATTCTGTTGTTTTTCTACTGCTTTTTGCTGCTGGTATTTTTATTAATTGCCAGGTATCTATAAAGGATAATGTGTAATAATGTAATAATATATTTAAGATTTAGAAAGTTATCATAAAACAAGCCATTCAGTTTAAAAACAATGTAAACTTTGACATGCAATTCCTATCTGAACCTCTCTCAAGTCCAATCATCTTCTCCCCTCTCAGAAATAACCATCGTGCCAAGATCTAGGTTTGCCTCTTCGCTTTGTATTTGCAAGCAATGTCTTTTTTGATTTTTTAATGTTTTTTTTTAAACTTTCCATCAATGGTAGCATACTCTATGTGTCCTTTTACAGCATTGTTTGCCTGTTTAACATTAGGTCCTGGTAACCATCCATGCATTTCCTTGCCTGTGTGCTTTCATTATCTGTTTTCAGTTGCTGCAGAGACCACTGTTTATCCACCACCCAGAAGTGCTGAGCAAAAGTATAGCTCAAAGCATCATGCACAAGGCTCCGGGTGCATTTGTGCAAGAGTTTCTCTGGGATGGACTTCTGAAAGGGGAGTGGTAGGGTCACAAGTGTATTGGACACCTTGCCCAATGAATGCTGCACAAACTCTTGGTCTCATCCATGACTCCAGAAATGGCTTTTATGACTAACCTTTTGAAACTTGACCTGCTCTGTTTAGCAGAAACATCTGCCAGGTATCTGTCGTGTCCTGCCCCAGAGTTTTTTTTCCTGAAGAATCAATGGGAAGGCTCTGCAGGAGCCGGCTCACAACTCTATATCTTCTTGCAGGAGTGCCCTTGTGTTAAGCCAACACACCCATCTAGTGTGCGTAACTCCAGCTCTGCCAGATAATGGCTGGCTGTTTTCAGAAGTTATTGTACCCATGTCCACTCTCACCAGCAGTGCTAAGAATGTTCTATCTTTGCCAAAACATAACACTCTCAGACTCTGTGCTGCCTAACGCTACCGGTCTGGTAGGTGTGATACAGTATCTCAGTGTTATTTCATTTTTCATTTCCTTGAATGCCGTGAGGTTGACCACTTTTTCACACATTTGGTAACCATTTAGGGTTTCCCATGTGAAAGGTCCGTTGATGGCATTTATCTACTTCTTGACTTTTTTCCTAAAACAATCAAAGTCGTTCTGTATAAATTTCAGGTACATATGTTTTCAGATTTATATTTTGCAAATCTATCCTGACCGTTTGCACCTATGCTTTCTCTTTGTGTTTACTGATGAGCAAGTATATTTAATTTATTACCATAGGAATTATAATACTTACTTTACTTTTAGAATATTCTTTGTCTTCATTAAAAATATTTTTCCAGCACACCTGAGTGGCTCAGTTGGTGAAGCGTCCGAATTTTGAATTTGGCAACGGTCATGATCCAGCTCAGTGAGACTGATCCCTCATCAGGCTACCCGCTCAGCAGGGAGTCTGCTTCCCCTCCCCCTCTCTCTCCTTCCTTCCCCCTCTCCCTCTTTGTATAAAAGAAAAAGAAGTGCCTTCCTGGCCTGAGGTTTAACTTTCCCAATCTTTCTCATTTCCTGTTGATGGAGATGCAAATAATTATGGCACACTTGGAGCAAAGATGGCAAATCCTCCCTCAGGTCCTCTCCCTGAAAGTGGTCTGTATTTAAAGTATGATGTGACTATTCAAATGCAATTTTCTTCTTGAATCAGTTCTACTGAGATCTGCTTTTCTAGACACTTGTTGATTTTATGTAAATTTTCCAAAATTTAATATAACTTTATAACATTCTCTTATTAAATATACTGTGTCTGTCTGCACTTTTATCCCCTTTTAAATCTTAATATTATTTATTTTGCCTAATTTATTCTTGGTCACATCTTCAACTCATCTGCCTTTTGAAGGAAACAACTTTTGGATTTGTGTATTCTCTCAATTTTATGTTTGATTTATATAATTTCAACCTTATTCAACCTTCCTCTGTTGAACTTATTCTACTCTTCTTTACATAAATTTCTTAAACCAGATGCATAGATCATTAATTTAAAAGTGACTTCTCCAATATAAATACTACATGTATAAAACTACATATTTACTTGAAAATACAGCGTTAGCTCCAACTCAGAAGTTTTTAATATAATATATTATAGTTGAGGTCTCAGTATTTTCCAATTTATGTTATAATTGATTATTTGATGAGTAGACCATTCCTAAGTGTATTTTTAAAAATTATTGTATGATGGATTTTCACCAAAATTACATATGCTCTGGAAGTATATTCTCTATGTTACCAATTATTTCACATTTTTGAGACTAGCTATATGGCTAACATCAGTCATTTTTGTTAATTTCATTTCTTTGCTTGAAAAGAATATGTCATATGTGGGGCACCTGGGTGTCTCAGTCCTTAAGCGTCTGTCTTCAGCTCAGGTCATGATCCCAGGACCCTGGGATCAAGGCCAGCAATGCATTCCCTGCTCAGCAGGAAGCCTGCCTCTCCCTCTCCCTCTTCCCTGGCTTGTGTTCCCTCTCACCTTGTCTAACTCTCCATCAAATAAATAAATAAATAAGTCTTATAAAAACAAAAGAATATGTTATATGCAATTGTTAAATGTTATACATATATTACTGTTTGATGCAGGGTTTCCAGATAAAATACATGATACCATATTAAATTAGAACATAATTTTTAATGAAAATATTTTTATTTTATGTTCCAAAATGTATTTGTTGTTTATCTGAATTCAAATCTGAGGGGATATTCTATTTTTTTCTTCTCTTGCTTAGTCTGACAACCCTAATTAAGTCACTCCTATTACTTTTTTTTGTCTATAACTTTCACATTGTCATTTTTGTCTGCTTGATGTGTTAGTGAGAAAAGAATGTTTAAATCTGCCCTGTGCTATTGAATTTGTCAGAGTTTTCTTGTGTTTATGTTGAGTTTTATTTTATACTATTGGAAATTAAATTGTTGCATACATACCAATTCATACATTTTATATAGAGTTGAATATTTCTTTTCCTTCAATTATTTACTAATCCTCTTGAGATCTAGTAATGATTTTTGCTTTGCATTCTATTTTGCTTGGCATTATTATAACTACAGCACCTTTTCATTTGTTGATATTTCATTCTGTCATTCAACACATATTTATTGTTTGTTATATGCTATGCCCATATCAAAGGAAAGCAAAAAGTAAAAAAAAAAATTAAGTCCCTGACCTCACAACATTTGCATTCTAGAGGTACAAGATAAACACAAACTAATAAAACATGTACTGCACTTATAAAACATGTACTGCATCTGTGACTGTAAACACTTATCTATGACTGTAAACACTTAATAAAGAAAAATAATCAGAGAAGAGGGTTGGGAGTACCATGGTTGACCTCATTGTGCTCACAAAAAATGTGAAGTTTAGACTCTGAACTGTGAGATAAGGCCTGGGTATCTGAATGTATCTTACTGAGTCATGGAATCATGCAATAAGAACTTAGAGCTTTGTTCTCATGATTTCAAGGAAAATAGATGTGGTAAGGTTGTCTTTATTGGAGGATATAGCAAAAGGGCCCTTGATAAAATGATTCAAAGTTCTAGGGTCACTTCTTCACGCCCATGTATAGTAATTGAGTATTGGAGAATGGGAAGGCCCTTTGAGAATAGAAGAGATGCCTAGCTTCTTCTCAGTTCATGACCATGGAGGTATGGAGGGACGTAGGTGTACACATGATTAGAGAGGGCAATACTAGCAAACCATAGGAAAATCCATAAAGGTAAAAATTCTTACCATCCAAGTGTCTCTGATCTTTACCCTGTGACCTCTGCATTTTAAATATTTATTCAACATTTACAGAACAATGTTTAGCATTTTGAAAATGACTTTTCTTTTTAAGTTTTATTTAAATTCTAGTTAGTTAATGTATAGTGTAATGTTGGTTTCAGGAGTAGAATTTAGCGATTCATCACTTACATACAACCCCCAGTGCTCATCATGACAAGGGCCCTTCTTAATCCCCCCCCCCCCCCCCCCCCCCCCCCCCCCCCCCATCAACCCGCAGTTTGTTCTCTGTCATTCAGGTCTCGGATGGTTTGCTTCCTTCTCGCATGTGTTCTCTCTCTCCCTCCCTCTCTCTGTCTCTCTCTCTTTAACTCTTCTTCTATGTTCCTCTGTTCTGTTTCTTAAATTCCACATGTGAGTGAAATCATATGGTATTTGTCTTTCTCTGACTGACTTATTTCATTTAACTTAATACAGTCTTTTTAAAATTAATCTAAACTTCCTCTTTATAAGAAAATACTACAAATTCAAAACAATGCATACAGGATGCATAGACAACTTATTGGAATTTGAGTATTAACATAATACCACTCAAGTTCAGAAGTTCCCAGTCTCTTTGGTGGGACTTTTAATAAGTCCCTCATGGGGGACGCCTGGGTGGCTCAGTTGGTTAAGCCGCTGCCTTCGGCTCAGGTCATGATCCCAGCGTCCTGGGATCGAGTCCTACATCGGGCTCCTTGCTCAGCAGGGAGCCTGCTTCTCCCTCTGCCTCTGCCTGCCATTCTGTCTGCCTGTGCTCGATCTCTCTCCCTCTCTCTGACAAATAAATAAAATCTTAAAGAAAAAAAAAAAAAAAAAGTCCCTCATGGGTCTTACCCAGGCCCAGCACTCTAACCTTCCAGTGAGCCTTAATTGTTTCTTTGACTCAAGGTTATGTTTGTAAAATTCATCCGTGTTATGTGAGACTGTGAATTGGTGATCTGTTTTATTCTGAAAGTCAGTTGTATGGCTACACCACAGCTTTACTACTGACGGCTGGTTGAGTCTTGTCCAGTTTTGTGCTAATGCGAACAATGATGCTACGAGCAGTTTTTGCACATCTCCTAGCGTTTGCGTTCCCTTTTCCTACCGGTTACATAGAAGTGTTGGACGACAGACTTCTTAGATGGTGCCATCGTTTTCTAAAATATTATACGAAATCGTCCTGCCCCCAGAAGTCTCTGCTGCTCTGGTCATTGGCAGGTTTACTTGTTCATTCATCATTCATTCATTCTACCCAGTTTGCTGCATACGTGGTGTGAGTGAGGTGTGTTTCCCTGGTGACGAATGGCGTTGACCACTTTCTCACAGGTTCATTTGCCATTTGCATTTTCCGTTTTGCGGAGTGCCCCCTTTTCTTGTATGCTGTCCACTATTTCATTATTGGTTTGCATAAGCCATTCATATTCTATCTATAAGAGCTCTTGTGACTCTAGATGGTATCTTCTGATGCGTATGAGCTTTTAATTTGGTGAAGAGAAGCATATCAATCTTCTCCTCTCTGTAGCGAGGGCGCATGCCCTGTGCCGTATCGCATATCCTCCCTTCCCTGAGGTCATGAAGATACCATCTTGAGGTCACGCTAGAAAGAGTGGCTATGCCAGAGGCAAGGCGGAGACGGAGGAGTTCCCAAGACTGATTTTCCCTTACTGCCAGCAAAACCCTAGTCTCATCCAAAAACACGGCCAGAAAAACGAAGCCAGAACTTCTACCAAACAAAAAACTGGGGATCAAGAATGGTCATTATTAGAGTCGTACAATAAATCAAGTGTGAATAAATCCTCTGTCATTCACGCGTTAGGCCCAGCGTCGGATCAACGGGAGGAATAAACAAGCGCTTCAGAGCAGGTCGCTTAGCCAAATGGAACGGATTCTGTAGCTTCAGGCCCTGGGTCGTGCGCAGTGAATTATCTTTGCCCGTGAACTCAATGGCACCCCTTAAAGAGTTCGTCCGGCTCGCAGGGATGAACAGTTTACATCAGATAACAAATTCTTCACCTCGGCGATCCTGCCTGCTGCTATTATCTCAAAGATTTGTCACTGTCCCCTCACTTATATTTCTGGATCAGGCTGGGGAATTGAATGGCTTTGAAGCAAGGCAGTTTCTCCTCTGCCAGTCTTCCAGACATGAATGTGCATATGGGGAACTGCTTTACAGGAGGGACAAGAGATGGTCTAGGAATGTTTTCAGGGGTGGAAGGACGCATCGTGTTTTTACTTCGTGTAGCATATCACTGTGTTGTGCTGTAAAATTGGGTTACTGAGAAAATCATTAAGCAAAATGCATTTATAATTAATATATTAATACTAGTAATTTATGTTTAGTGACATTTTTGCCAGTATCTGGGACTATGTACTTTTTATACCTGCACACAATGGGATGCTTTAGATTAAAATTTCTCTATCTTTTATGTTCCAGACATGCACAGATACACACTCATACATATATATGTAAATTTATTTAATCTTCAATGAACAGATGGTAGCTATAATTATACAATTAGCTCAAATTTAAATATGTAGAAACTGGGGTTTAGAGAGGTTAATCATGGCTGAATTTACACAATTGTTAAGTGGTGGAAATGGACCTCAGCTCACACTGGTCTAAATATCACACTGGGTCCTAGAACTTCCTACATAATGGACTAGGACCAGAAATGTGACATTTTAAAAAAGATTTTATTTATTTATTGGATAAAGAGATAGCAAGAGAGAGCACAAGCAGGGGGAGTGGGAGAGGGAGAAGCAGGCTTCCCACTGAGCAGGGAGCCTGGTGTAGGGCTTGATCCCAGGACCCTGGGATCATGACCTGTGCTGAAGGCCGATGCATAACAACAGAGCCACCCAGGCGCCCCAGAAATGTGACATGTTAAATACACTCAGGAAATGGAACTGGATTTGATGTTTGGAGAATGTATCATGGTAATGAAGTTCCAGGATAACCACAAAAAGAGAACAAATGTTAGTCAACCCATTTCAACATATGAGAACTAGAGTGCAATTAATAAGTTGAACTAATCACAAATCAACCTAAAATTAAGACAAATGAACACTGACATAGTTGACATCTTGGCATAAAACCATTCTAGGTCAAATTCACAATGAGAGTAGAATATGTGTGTGTGCACATGTGTGTGCGTGTTAACTTCCAAAACTCATAAAGTCAGTTTGTAGTCAAGCTAGAATTTAAAACCAGAGCCAGGTCCACTTGGTGCTAAGTTCAGAGATATTTTTCCCTCTGTATATTCTTTTCCTTTGGTTAAGGGCGTGGAGATTTACCAGTGATTTCTGAGAGTCTCAGTGAGAGACTGTGTCTCAGTGAGCTTGGAAATGAAGCTGGACAGGAAGGTATCTCCTATAGCTGATGTCTTGGCCGGGAGATGTTAACTTTGTCATTCTCTTCATTAGTTTCAAACTGATAAACAATTAGACAGGAAAAAATGTGAGAGAAGAGTTGAGAAGTCAATGCTGTGCCTTACAATACTCAAAATTACACAAAAAATTTCTCTCTTCCAGTGCAGCTCTCTCTTGTTTCAAATCATCTTAATTCCATGATTGTTGATCAATTTCCATTATTTTTATAATTCAATTCAAACTTCAATGGAAGGCAGGCAGACTTTCAAACTTTTTTAAGTAAAAACTCAACTTTTTCTTTTCCCCTTCTGGAGGATATTTCAATCTTGACTGGATTAGATAAAACACTCTCCTCTTCCGGTCGGGGAGACCTGGTCATTATATTTCTTATGAAAAATCCTCTCTGACCTTGAACAAAGGTGAAGGAGATCAGCTTTTGTGTGTGAAATGCTTTGGGCTCCAGCTTTTTTGGTAGTATCATTACAGTTCTTCCTGGAAGAAAAGAAAAAAATAGGTTTTTTAAAGGAAGGATAAAGGGCATTTGGTTCTCGAGCTTAAGAGACAGGAAAGAGAGAAACGTAGATGCCAGAAGTCTTAGAGCTCGATCTGCGCCAGAGGGAGATAGACACCTGCCAGTAGGTGATGTGTGGTGGGTTGGCAGGAGGGCCCAGGCAAGGAACATCATTTGGGTGGTTGGAACTATGATGCATTAGAGTCATGTCTTTAAAGGGGCTAGAAGCTGCGTGTTTACCTACGC
Source organism: Mustela nigripes (assembly GCF_022355385.1). NCBI lineage: Eukaryota > Metazoa > Chordata > Mammalia > Carnivora > Mustelidae > Mustela > Mustela nigripes. Next base: position 191,695,886 of record NC_081559.1, on the reverse strand, counting down.
CCAGATCTGTGCCATCTGACTTAATCACTTCTCAGGGGATAGAGAAATCCATACTATTGGTAATACAGTTGTCCTCACCAACCACAACTCATACTCTTCAAGAGTAGATGTGATACCTTCCTTGGGCTTCCCTGGGAACTTTCTGAGGATGCCTCTGGACCACTTGCCCCTTCCCAATGCTAAAGACTTCTGTTGGAATGACGGGGGACACCTGTGCCCTTGCCAGAGTCGGGAAGGGGTGACTCCTTCATTGTACCTGTCACTGAATCACTGAACTGGGCATACATGAGCACCCAGATCTGGGACCGTGCGGCTAGATTATAGAGACTCTGGTGAGTATGCTGTAAATCATCATTGGCTGGGCATCATAAGGATGAAAAGTGAACATTTGGAATTACCGTGAAACTACTATGTGATAGGCATTGTTATAGTAACTCTGTGTCTTTCACGTTTTTAATTCTCTCTCTTTTTAATTCTCAAGATTACACAGTGAGGTCGATATTTTCACCTGTGCTTTTAAAAATACAAAGAATTGAAGTTTAAAAAGTTTACAAAACTTGCTTATCTGACCACTGGCATCACAAGGCAGAACTAGGATCAGACACTTTGTCTAACATCAAAGCCTTCCCCCTCTTTTGTGATGTAACACTGTTTCTTTGTGCTATGTCTCTGAGTAGCTTAAGGCAAATCACTGAAGTACTTTGGACCTCAAATCACCCATTTGGGCTTGCAGAACAAAATGATTGTCCATTACAATTTCTTGCAAGCTTGCGCTCCGTGTGGAGGCGAGGAGTGGCCCACTTTTGCAAATGTTTTCCTCTTGAATAACACATGCTATCATATGTTGATAACCAAAGCGTATAAAAACTGTTCAACCTCTCTCTCTCTCATTCCTGCTTTGCTGTGTGTGCTTTTCTTGGAGATTCTGGGAGGACGTGGGAGTGAAGCAGGGTTATTAAAGCAAGTGCAGCTTTGCTTTAAATTTGTTCCTCGGATTAGAGGAAACTTACTCTTGTCCTTCGCAGGTAATGGAACTGTGGTAATTTCAAACCCATCCTCTTTCCCCATCATCATCAAGAGACAGACACATTCTAAATATATTTAGGGGATTCCTGATTGCTTCCTCTCCATTCTAAGTGAGTTGGCTTACGGGTCATGGTTGACGTGGAAACGAAGAATGGAGGACGCCTCTCACAGGGTCCCTCACAGTGAGTCATGCCGTTCTCCCTGTCATCCCGAGTTGTCTTGTTCGATTGATACAGGCAGCTTTATGAATTAGATAAAGACAACCACAGCATTGGTAATGAGGCAAGAGAGGGGGAATGAACTACAAACTTGAATGCCAGTCCTGATTCTTTCATCTAAGTCGGCTCCTAGAAATGAAGGTCACATCGTGGTCAAGGCAAAATAAGAGCAGACTCTGAGTAAAAGTGTCCCTGAGATTTAACTAGTGAAGGGGGGAAGAGAAATGTGGGACAAGCAAACACCCTTTATCACCTGCAACCTCACTCTTCTCTGATGTGTTCATCCCACTCAGCTGCCGCATCAAAATGGTGAGTGTGGTGGAGCCTTTCACAGAAGTGCTGGGGCACACTCAGGTGTCTGGTATTGGTGGAGCTGTCCCCAGAGGACATGTTCTGTGCAACATTGTCTCATCTCCATCTGGCACGACCTGGCGACCCTCCTCCCAAGTGAGAAGGTCAGGATAAACCAAAAAGAAAGCTAAAGATTTGGCCCCAAGACAGATCCAGATGAGAGAGTAACTATGTGTCCCCATTTTGGTTCCCTATACGCAGCTGTGAAAGTATCCTTGCTCTTGATATCATATAGTTTAACAGCTGATTGTAAGCTGACATTGTACTTGTGTGAGCATTGTGTCCCTATGCTGTCTGCGGGTCACCTAGCTTTCTCTTGTGGGTCTACGTATTCCACAGTGTATACTGGAATGGTCATTAGCAAATCATAAAAGGATGAAATGGAAAAGTGAAAAGGCTCAAGTCTTAGTACACCATTGACTAATTTACTAATTCTAGCAGGTGAATGAAGTAGGATTTTCTGCCCTCGGACTACAGACAAACAGAATCAAGGAGCACCTCTGACACATTTGTGGGGAGAAGGGACAAAATGAAGCATTAAAAGTGTAGCTGTTGGGGCACCTGGTGGCTCAGTGGTTAAGCCTCTGCCTTCGGCTCAGGTCGTGATCCAAGGGTCCTAGGATCGAGCCCCATGTCGGGCTCTCTGCTCAGCAGGGAGCCTGCTTCCTCCTCTCTCTCTGCCTGCCTCTCTGACTACTTGTGATCTCTCTGTCAAATAAATCAATAAAATCTTTAAAAAAAAAAAAAAAAGTGTGGCTGATTTTGGAAGACGAGAATGGAGTCAGTGGATCAGGTAATCTGAGGACAGGTGGGACCCAGAGGACCAAGCTAGCAGATTAAGATGTGGATCATGATCAATCAAAGTGGGGTATGAGAAGTCTGGTCCAATCTGGAGCCTGTGTTTTCTCCCCAAGGGGATCTGTGCTCCCAATTAGGCAGGCGTATGTCCCTAGGACTCAGGCAGGAATTGTAGGAATCTGCAGGGGAGTTGAAGGGCATGCGGAGAATGGTAATAGAAGGTCACTTCCTAAGGACAGTTGAGCCTGTGATCACAGGGACTGTCCAGAGTACAAAATGCAAGGGCCTGGTGTACAGAGACACAAATAGGCTTGAAATAAAGAACCTACAACCCAAGTCAGCAGAATCTGAAGCACTGAGAATTTCAGAAAGGGGAGGTACCCAGATAGAGGAGAGAGCCCCCCAGGACATACAAGAGGGGAGAAACATTGAGGACACTGGGCTTGTATGGACTGGGTACTGGACCATTGCTCAGGTTAAAAGGCAAAGAGACAGGATAGGCCCTGCACAACTATGAGAAACTCAGTCCCCTGAATCACAGTTTTCTTGTGCAGAAAATGAGGGAAAAAAGGGGGGGGGGCACTTTCCAACCTAAATTATAAGCATCAAACAAAATAATGGAGATGAGCAATTGTATTAATGTTTTTTTTAAATAGTTTTTATTGTGTGCCAAGCAGCGTGTTTTACACATTTATCTCACTGACTTCTCAGAAAGCATAGTGCTAGTGTATGCTTGCTATAGCCCCGTGAGGTACAAGTGCTTTCTATCTCCACGAAAGTAGGCCCAGGCAGAATCTGGATAATTTGTCCCAGTCACATACTAGTAAGTAGCAGAGCCACTTCTTGAGTTCAGGAACGCAGGCCAAAGCTCAAGGTCACAACCATGCAGCTGTGTGGCTCAAGTTCTGACCTACGGGATGGTCCATCAGGAAGGTTTGAGTAGGAGGGTGGTTGGATAAAGAGCTCCTACTATTTGAATGCCTGTTGTTAAACGAGGTTCACAAAATATCTAAATCAACCTATCCGGGCAGACACACTTCCTGCCCTTTTACTGTCTTCCTTCGAGTCTGGGAGGTATCGTTAAGGATAGACATTGATGACAGGAGCCGAGACCTCGCTGTTCTGATACTTTCCATTGTGTCAAGTGCAGCACCGTTAGCTCTGTTCCTCTCTTCCCTCATCTTCACTTAATAGACACTGAGTAGCCCGGAGCAGCTACTGCCGATCGTGATTCCATCTCTCCTATCAACCTCTTCATCTGTTCAAGGGTCAGAAACTTTGTGGATGACCCCTAAGGCACACATCACATGATGAAAGTATATGTGGTTTATTGGGCTCTTCCTGTCAGCCCATAAGTGTATAAACCAAAAAGCAGTTGTTCAAAGATTTGATTCCTAGACATTTTCGCAAACTTTAAAATGCGGATGTAAAATACAGTCAGGCACTGGAGCTTGTCCCCGCTGCTGCTCTCCGCACATGGCAGAGGCTAGAGCACAATACCTCCCTCTCTGTGTCTTGAGAGCAGAAACTTTAAAGCATTCATCTGGGTACCTTAACACAGACACAGATGTGTCCGTACAGTCCCACATGTGATCGTTGTCTTCCACACACACAGTTTAATGCATGCTAGTTCCTTTATACAGACGCATGCCACAACCTAACACATCACTACATGGATAGAGACGCACACCCACACATCGAGTCAAACACAGGCACCTCCTCGACAGAAGATGCCCGTCTGTCCTCCTCCTCCTCTCTCGGACTGCTCTCTTCAGCCTTCCTCAACGGCTTCCTTTTCTTCACACACTGCTCTTACTGTTGTTACTGGGGAGGCAAGGTTGTTTTGTTTGTTCTTGTCTTGTTTTTTACTTCATGCAAGGCATGTGTGCTCATTTGAGTATTTATGGAGCACATGTTAGTAAGCAGCCCCTGCCTGGCAGGCGTTACGCTGGACGCTGAGGCTCCATGTATGAACCAGTCAGGCAAGTTGCTCCCCTCATGCAAGATGCGTTCTAGGGTCTGGAGACAGAAAAGACAAAAGCCTACGACCAAATGTCACTTCAGAGCATGGAGAACGAAAGGGAATTACTACCTCTGGAATGCATTCTTCTCTTTACTCTTTGCTCATTTAACTACTATCAGGCATTTATTATCTTCCAGAAAGCATACCAGGAGCTGGGGATAAAATGGTGAGAAAACATGGAATCTAGTAAGGAAACTCTTAGTAGTTCAGAAAATGCAGGGAGAGTTAGAATCGGGAACTTCCTGTGTGTGAAGAGACTGGAACATTTTGCAGACACGTGTGTGCTGTAGGGGACAGCGTTCAAACACAGTGACCCAGAGGATGATCTATGATTCCACGGAGATATGAGAGGCAGCAGCTTCCATGGCGTCTGAGCTGAAGTGTGACTAGTGGGTACTGGGGAGAAAGGGAGCACGGACCTCTCTTAGGAAGTTGGTGTTGACTAAGACAGGTGGGGATATTTATGGAGAGGCAGAATGAAGGGGTGTTTTCAATGAGTAAAATGTCATGAGTAGAAGACAAGAAAATGTGTCCAGAGGAAGGAGGGCAGCTGACCATAAAGGAGAGAGAAAGGGGGCAGGACCACAAAGGAGCAGATCACAAAAGTGTTCAGGACTTGAATGGATGCTGTGATTCCTCTTCCTAAGACTAGAGAAAAGGGAAGAAAGATTTGCATCGTTGTGGGTGCCCGTAATGCACAGGGGAAAGGAACTGAAGGAGAATGAACACCTGGGATCCTCTGTCCCTGAAAAGGAGGAGTTAAGAGCCCAAGTCCTAGAGGCAGACTTCTCAGCTAAGAATGTCTCTTAATGGTGGGTGACTTGGGCTCCATGCTGTCTCCCCACACTTGGGTTCCTCATCTACAGCCTGGCCCCCACCGAACTGATGTGAGGACGTGACAGGGTGGCAGGTTACAGCAGTGCTTGCTTGACGCAGGAGCGAGCACAGACTTGACTATTCTCATTTTATTATGTATGATCCGTGTATCTGTTTATATGTTTACCATTATTATAAGAAAGTTGAACGTTTTATGAGTAGCTCATGCTTATTCCTTCACCCCACATTCAGTATTTATCTCCAAGCTACAAACTCAGCATTGAGAACATACCTCACAGCAGCTGTGCCTCCCATATCCTAGGCACGTGTACTAAATTTAGCCCTGCCCCCAAGGCCACTGTCCTTGAAACCAAAGGAAGCTGTGCTGTTGGCATTGCTGAGGCTCAACATTATTAAAAGGACATGCATAACAGATTCACAGCCCCCTTCTGGTTTGATTTTTGGCAACTTGCTCTTTCATATGGTACAAATAATCATAAAATTAAACAGCAACCACTTGTAATTTTACAGCAATTGCTCCCATAGCCTTTGCCAGGTTTCCCATAATAACTCCATGTATAATTAGTATGTAATCTTCAGGCATAAATAATACTCTAATTAGTCCGCAATCTGTAATTATAATATACTTTCAGGCAAGGTGTGTATATGTGTGAGCGTACTTATGAGTGTACTGAGGGAATCACAAAAAGAGCCTTTTTAATAAAATAAAAGGGATCATGTGGATTTCATGTGTAAACTATTTTCAGTGCTATTAAAGAATGCATGAAATTAGATAAAACCTGTTCAGTGAATTTCTATGTCATATTATACACAGCCATAGTTGTATTTATAAATAGCAATAACAAATATACATATCGCTAGTCATGACTGAGCAGGCATATCAAAAACATAGACATGCAAAGAAGAAATGGCCCCTGGTTGTATAACACTTACATTCAATTTAGAGGATAGACATGCCATCATTGTGTAATTTAAGTATTGTTGTAATGCCTTTTTCCAGAAAATATTTAGAGAACAGTAAGTAAATACTCCAAAATCATAAAAGTTGAGCTTGTGTTTGAACCCAAACGTTTTAGATTAAAAGCATATCTGTGACACCACCATTTTAAAATGTGAATCAAACTCTTCAGAAAGAGAATGATTCAGATACACTGGCCCTCACAACCAAGAAGTCAGTCTATGTCTGCAGGCAGCTCTACCAGAGGGGGAAAGAATGTGGCACCATTGCAAGAGGGCGGGAGAAGGGGAGCAAGGAGTGGATACAAAGTCATCTTCTTCTTAAGGTGTTTACCAGAAACATTAATGAAGGGAACACACAAGGAAAAACAATTTTTCTCATTTTACATTAGAAAAGAAAAACATCCTGCTGTCAATTAACAAAATCTGAGATATGAAAGTCTACAGATAAAAAGGATTAAGAATGGATTACGTGTGCCTAAGTACAGCTAAACTTCCCTAAAAGAGCCAGAGAATGACATCAGAAGAGGACAATGTAATTAAGGAGGAGACAATATTAGATTAATTCTAGACCATGTTTAATTCCCAGTAGGTTTTGGTCAGAAAGACAATTCCATTCCAGAACCAGCATCTGTTTAATCCAAAGGATGATTCCAAGGGAGGATATATTTTCTTCAACGTCTTGTGGTTTGCCTTTTCTATGCTTGGGACCATAATTGAATGGGATCATTTATTTGTTTGTAATGTTCTGGTTGTCATGATCACTTGTGACCTTATAATGTGCATCTTGCTTTTGAGGAAGTTTAAATTTCAGCAATAGTTTTCTCTGTGCAAGCCATGGACATAGACAGTGAATTACATATTTTAAATAAAATTCACTTCAATAAAGTTTAGCACCAAAGACACCTGGTATTCTTCATCTAATTCAACATTTGTTAGTTTGCAACCTGGGGAACTTCAGAGGCAGCATCTGAAACTGGTCTCCATAGGGGGAGGGCAGGGAGAGACCAAAGAAAGCGGCAGGTCACTCCAGATTGGTAGGTGGCAGGTTTAATAAGCAAGGGAACGTATACATGAGAAAGGAACTTACTTCTGTCTTGGACATAAAATAAGATCTCAACAACCGTCCTCCAAATCAAGGTTTATATTGAGACCCTTACTGGGTTCAGTGTGAATGTGATGTGAATCATCCAGATGATCTCAATATTTACCACTGTCTGAAGGCTGCAAGTTTGGGGGTGGGGGGTGCTTTTGGGAGTGTGAAGATGAGCAGAATGCATATTCAAGGAAGGGAGGGAGTGAGTGAGGAGCCTCCATGTGCCCAGATCCAAGTTAAGTGCTGACCAATGGTTACATCGTCTTTTTTTTTTTTTTAATTTTTATTTATTTGACAGAGAGAGAGAAATCACAAGTAGGCTGAGAGGCAGGCAGAGAGAGAGAGGGGGGAGGAAGCAGGCTCCCTGCGAGCAGAGAGCCCGACATGGGGCTCGATCCCAGGACCCTGGGATCATGACCTGAGCAGAAGGCAGAGGCTTTAATCCACTGAGCCACCCAGGCACCCCGGTTACATCGTCTTGATGATCACTTGGATGTGTCTAAATGTAAGAAAAGGAAAAAAAAAGTTGTTTTCCTCTTTAGGATGTTTTTAATGTGCCAAAAAAGGAGCTAAAGTAATCTATACAATCATTCAGTCAATAAGATACTTTTGAGTACCTTCTACCTGCTTGGACGTTAATGTGCACATCTGTCCTGACCATCACTTTGGAATTCCAAACGTGAATACAGCTGCAGATCAGGAAAGAGTAGCCGGGAATGCACCATGAGGGTATCTAGAGAATGTAGGGTATGGGCATTCAAATACCACTTATGGAAATTTCTGAGAAGGGTCAGAGGATTCAATTTAAACAGGTGGAGTGCCAGGGAAGGAAATCTGGTATAAGAAATTTAAGAAACCATTGGGGGTGGGGGTTGTGATTCCCTGAGAGCTCTTTTCTGAGGACACTCGAGATGGTCTTTATACCCAATGTGTAGGCACTTGACAGAGGAAACTGAAAGAGTCATGGAAGATGGATGTGTCTCAGTGAAAAGGCTGGTTTGGACAAGTTGTACTCTTGGAGCCAGTGAGGCTCCAAATGGGAAGCTGGCAGACAGATTCAAATTTATCAGACAGCATGTGAGGGCAAGTGACAGAATGCAAGTGAAGTGATTTAAGTGAGGGTCGTACATGCTGAAAAGATCAAATATAAGATTTGTTTCAGTCTTAGAAGAATTGGAGAACTACAGTGATGTCTCTCCCTCTCTGTTTTTATTTTACTCTCCTCCTGATGACTTTATTCCCAGGAAATCTTTCTTTGAGGAAAAAAAAAAAAAATGGCACTGTAAGTTCCAAGATTGTGTGATTTTTTTGTTGTTGTTGTTTTGTTTTGTTTTTTAGTGGTTTAAGCATTCCAGAGTAAGGAGAAAACCTCTTTCTTAAATGCTCCAGCAAAATTTTGGGCAAGTCTTCCATTGGCTCCATCTTGAATTGGTTCCCAGATACTAGACCATTTACTATTGCTGGGAGGAGCCTGTTGCTGATGGCATCTGTACCACATGGGCTTAATGTGGAAGGATCACAGTTACTAAAAGCACATCATGTGCGTTGTGGCCAGAAGAGGAGGGATGGGTGCAGAGCAGGCAAATGCATCCTCTGGAGGATCATCAGACTTTTCTCTCAGGTATATGTACACATCCATGCACACACATGCACACACACCCATGTGCAACCCTTAGGCTATAAATAGAATTACAAATTCCCCGCGTATGCTTAGGAAAAATATTAGAACTACAATAGGCAAGTGGCAAGTAGTAAAGGATTAATGTAGAGAAGAGAAAATACAAATGCTTTGTTACATATGGAAAAATGTGCTCAAAGGAGTGAAAATTAGAGCAATAATGAGGAACCATGTTTCAACCTAATCTAGCCAGTGTTCTGTGAAATGAATCACTGGTATAAGTACAAATTACTGCTGGTTACTTTGGACCATTTTAGTCTTCAACCTATGCCAATAGACTCAAAAATTGTGTGTGTGTGTGTGTGTGTGTGTAGAATACAATATAGTATTATTGATTCTTGCACACAAAAGAAGAAAAAAACAATATATGAAGATTATTTCATGTATTACATATAGCAGATTATGTAACGTAGATGAAGATTAACGTAGGGTGGAATTGATTTATTTTATAGGACAAAACTATCAAGGTGTCTTGAGCAAGCTATTCAATCTCTCTGAAATCGAAATTTCTGATTTGTAAACCGAGAAATATATTACATGTTTAGTAGTCTTTGTTAAGTAATAATGGTTTGATAATGTGAGTAAATGAGTGCAGTGAACATGGTTGGTTGGGAAATTATTCCTTTATTGTAACTAAAATCATAATTATGGTTGTTTTCTATATCACCAAGAAGGAATTACATTACATATCGTTAAGTAAAAACACATCAGCAGGATAAATGCACATGAATAAAAACTTGAGGGATTTTTCATTATCATCACTGTTATGTTAGGGTAGCTGTTTATGCCTGGCTTTTTGCCCCTCTATTTTCCAGATTCCCTGTGGTCTTATATTTCATGTGGTATTTGTGACTCGTGGAATGACTACTGTGGGTGAAAAGCAGTTTGCAAGATGAATAGTGTCATCCTAGAAGGAAGACTGATGACAGTGATTATTTTAATGAAGTAGGAAAGACAGGGGACTTAACAGTATTAAATTAGCACGTCATGGTAAAACGCAGAAGTGTTTGATTTGTAAAGTGAATATTTAAGAGTTTGTATATCTCTCCCCACTCTCCAGAGGAGGACTCTGAGGGCATCAAGCGCTGGCTGAGCGGTGTCCCGGGGTCTTAGCAATAGGGTTGCTCATCCTTCTCTAGGCAAAGTCTGTCTGAAGGTACATTATTACGTCCAAACATTAACTAAATGAGACTCACGGGGTTATCAATCGAAACAGACTGGGGAACAAATAGGGCCAGAGTACGAGCAAGTTCAAAACGGAAAGGAGAAAGTGGGAATTTGTGTGCAGCAGCTCAAGCTGCCATTGGCTTTATCTGAAGAACCTATGGCCATGAGCATAAGGATGCCTCAGGTCTATTGGGTCTATTGGGGGACTAGACCAGAGAGGGAGTCTTAAGCAGGCAAAGACCGAACATGGGAGGTGTCCAGGAGCTCTGGATCTGGCTGGCAGTGCGAGTGCTTAGCAATACGACCACAGATGAAAATTTGATCTCTCTGAACCTCAGTGTCCTCAGACATACAGTATGGCACAGATGTCTACCTTCCATGCATGGTTGCTATGAGGAACTGCAGTCATTAATGTGGAATGTTCAGTTGTGACCATGTACCTCTGTCCAGAGAAGTATTCTGAGGGAAAAAAAGACATTATCCATGGAAATACAAGTAATTTCTATGTGACCCTCATCCTTCGTTTTCATTTATATATGTAATATATATGTACACATATTTCAGTGTCCATGCAGTTCCCTCAACATCTCTTAGAAACCATTCTTTTCCTTTTAATACCTATTGCTCTCACCCCTGTGCCCTGACTCCATTTGTCCCCTTTTGCCTTCTACCACTGTAACATTCTCCTGATTTTTCCTTTCAAAAGTCCAAGGATCAGGGCACCTGGGTGGCACAGTTGTCTAGGCCTCCAACTCTTGGTTTTGGCTTAGATTGTGATCTCGGGGTTGTGAGATTGAACCCTGCGTTGATCTCCACTGTCAGTATGGAGTCTGCTTTAGATTCTCTCTCCCGTCCCTCTGCTGCTTCCTCCCACCCTCCACACTTTCTCTCTAAAATAAAAATAAATGAATCTTTTTTTAAAAAGTCCAAGAATCAATCTTAATAAACAGGACCTTCCTTAGAATATAATGTTAGGATGAAGACAGGCAAGGATATTATAGACAGAGGTGTATGTGTGTGAGGTAAATGTGCTGATGCTTGGTATATAATAGAGTTTCCTTAAATAGCAAAATTATTATTATCATTATTTTATTGACTTTTGGCAAGCCCATTTAGATCCTTGTGTTGAACTTCCCTTCTCTGATTAGTGGGGTAATAACACTTTTTTGATGGATTTTAATGAGGATTATATAAAATGATGTATGCCATGTTCACAAAGTGGTGTATATTAAGAATTCCTGTATGATATACTTACTTAATAAGATGAAAGAAATAATATTTGGACTAGGGAATGATTGGCTTCTTATTACTCAGTGTTCTTGATCAAATAAATACCTTTTTGCTTGGAGTAACTGATAATAGTGTTATACATATGAAGTAGTCAGGTCAGTGGTTGTCCATAGATAATAACATTTAATGTCATTGTTATTTTACCAATGAAACCTGGTGTTGTTCAACTCTCTGTGTCACTCTCCTTAGTTCTTCTATATCTTGAATATATCTAGTTACTGTCTCTTGTTTCCTACCATCAGTTCAAATGGTATTGATAGTAATGATCATTTTATTGAACACTTACTGTGTGTGATACACTTTGATAAATGAATTATATCATTTGGGTCTCACAACACTTTTCGTAGATGAGTAGGACCATTATCCACCTCTCATAGGTGAGGTATGGAGAGAGGATGAAGATGAAGCTCAGCTAAAGTATATTTTTTGGTAAGAGACAAGCAGTAACTCAAACCCATGTGTTTGCTTCCAGAGTCTCTGACTTTAGTTGTGAATGTTCACCATCTCCCTGAGTGAAGCCCTTCTGTGTCCAGCCTGAGCAACCATGAGAATCTCCAATGTGGCCTCTCTGCCTCTACTATGTCCTGTACTACGTGAATGAGATTTTCTAAAGGCAAATCTAACAAGGTCAGTCCCCAGCTTAAAACACTGTGATAAGTAGATCAACAGTATAAGGTGTAAGTCTCAAGTATGAGACTCAACAAGTCCTCCTGTTTGCCTCTGAGCTACTTGTATATTCCCATCTCTTCCCTCAGCCCTATTTTGTCTTTACTGTAATCAATAGCACTGCTGGGATACACCTTAATATTTGCACCTTTCTGTCTTGGATTATCTTCATTGAATTTGATCTGCTATTGAAGGAGACTCCTTTCCCCACCTAGAAAATGCCTGCTTGGTCTTTGAGGTTCCACTTCTTCAGCAAACTGTCAAGATTCTGTGGCCTTCCTTAGATGAGCTGAATATTTCTTCATTGAAACCTCTAGTGCCCCCTTCCTTCTTCTTCTATAAATTCCGGGCACCACGACATGTGGTGTCCACCCAGTGTTTGAGTCATTCCATTGCTTGACACACTGCTTTATATCTCCTGATGGCATAGAGTTTGTCACATCGTGGACATTTAATAAATATCACCTTATTAAATTACGTAGATGTAGCAGGATGAGCTGAATCTGTCACCACTGCTCTCAGCAGTTGATAAGTTATGTGAGACTCAGAAACAGACTGGACAGAGCACCATTAATACCAGATGACTGAAAGCAGGAAGCAACATGCCAGGAGTCAGGGTGAGAATTCTGTGAGGAGTCAGGCCAGTCAGCTTAATAGGAAGGCTATGGGTCCTCCATGTAGAGGGCGTGGAATTTTACTAGATTCAGTTAAATACTTCTACTGAAGAATGATAATTTTCATGGTGGGAAATTGAGTTTCTCTTCATATTTTTAGGAGAAAATTTGCTTTTGTGTCACTGGCATAGAGAAACAGGTTGGTTGCCATAAAGTCAGGAAAAGTTTGAACAGGGAAAATTCAGTAACACATCCCCCAAAGTCAGAAGGGAGGAATTTGCAAGATGTAAGAAGGGAATCTAGGTATTCTTTTACCTGGTGGAGAGACACTGGTAGAACTTGTAGAAGGAAAAATGTCTTCCACAGGACCAAAGAAAGGACCAAGAACTCTGTAGGAGCTCAGCAACATGGTGGCATTTAATGTTTCTACTCTTCAAATACTTACATCCAAGAAAGCAATTAACCACAGAAACTTTACTGTAAATTTAAATGAAATTAAACACAACGACTTAAACCTTGCATTGTATCTACGTTAGAGAATGTAAGCAAGGAGGTGTTCAGAAAGATTATTCCGTGGTCATCTGATAGGCACTAACAAAATGTAAAGCAAGAGACATATTTGGGCAGCAATTACAGTCCAAGACCCAGAAACATCAATTCACTTAATTCCTGTCTCGTTATCCTAGAAGAACCTTAAGAGACAAACCATGCAAGCCAGAAAGACATGCATCCTGTATGAAGACACGCTCCCTGATACCCAAGGAGGGCACGTCTTGCATGGAGCACTGGGTGTGGTGCGTAAACAGTGAATCTTGGAACACTGGGAAAAAACATATATATATATATATATATATATGCTCCCTGTGGCTCACTCACAGCCTCAATGGCGGTGGCTTTCCATTTGTATTCCTTGTCCAGGAATGCATGGAATCATCCAGTACTTCCTTGGATTTTATAAACTGCATGGTGATGCTAAACAATAAGGCTAAGAACATCTCCCATTTACTGATGGTCTCATATGCCTGACACCATGATAGGCTTTCCACTATAGAATCTTCACCATTTGTAAGATGCCATAAATATAAATGTTAGTATCCCCATCTTACAGGTTAATAGATTACGTTAGCGAGTGTTATAAAGCTTACTCGGGGCTAACTTTCTGAAAGGTGGTGGAACTGATATTTGAGTCATAGTCTGTTTGAATCACAGGCTACACAGTCCATAGGTTTTTGTAATAGAGCTTTGTTTTCATACTAACCGGTTCCCTGATAATATTCATAAATGCATACACATCCACCAATGAAAAGGGAAAAGTCATTGCTTGATGATGGAGGAAGTGAGGAAAGAGAGCAAATTTTACTGGTGGAATTGATATTTGAGTCCTAATCTGTTTGAACCACAGGATCCAAGGTCCATAGGTTTTTGTAATAGAGCTTTATTCTTATACTAACTGGTTCCCTGGTAATATTCATAAATGCATACACGTCCACCAATGAAAAAGGAAAAGCCATTGCTAGATTGGTGGAGGAAGTGAGGAAAGGAAGCAAGTTTTACTGGAACCATAAAAAAGGAGAGGAAGGAGCGGAAGAGAGGGGATAAAAAGAAAGAACACGGGATAAATTTAATGTTACCAGCTAAGAACCCAGGCTTCTCACCAGATGGTTCCTAAGAATAAAAGGCCCAAAACGACTCAGGGAGGATTTTCCGTAAGGCAGTTAGGTCTCTTAAAATTTCTCAGCTCTGTAAGTGCAAATTAAATGTAAAAATAGACATTTCCCATCACATCCCCTATGTAATCTTGTACATTTCAAACTTCAGAAGAAGAATGGATAAAATGGAGTGGAGCTGTCAGAATATATAGCCAGGTATGACACAGCCCTCACGAGGAGAGGGGGCTGCTAGTTGGAGCTCAAACACTGCTGTTTACCTTATAAAACCATGTTTTATAGCCTTCCTCACATACCTGCTATGTCCCTAGATGCGGAGTGTCTCGCTGCCAAGGACTGTGATTGCTTCTCAGTTCCCACCATGCCTGAGCTCGTGCCCAGCACATAGCTGGCGCTCACTGCTTCCTGTTTTTCTTCAAATCTGGCCCCTGACATATGGAAGAGATTAACTGATCACTCAGCCCCTCTTTGTCTCAGTCTCTGTAGTTGAGTTCAAGTAGCAATGATAATAACACCTGTCTCAGAGTTATTGCCAGAAGTGTTTGCAATAATGTGTAAAAATGCATACCACAGCAGCTAGCTCTGCATTGAAAAATAGACTCAAGGCCATGGCTTGGAGGATATGCAGAGCTGAACAAGACACTTTCCTGATTTCAGGGAATTTGTAATCTAGCAGGAGGAGAAGGCAAATTGGAAAGAAGTTGGTACAACAGGATGAGCTTTGAAGTCAGACATTGGCTTAAAACCTGCTTTTTCCACTTATGGCATGATCTTAGAATATTACTTAAAATTGCTGCACCTCATGGTAATCTTAAACAAAAGAAGCCCAGGGCACTTATCTCAGGGAGGTGTTGTAAACATGAGAGATATTGTGGGTGGTGGACTTTGCAAAACATGAAGCATATTGTACTCAAAAATAGCGTGCATTATGATTTTATTATTTTTTTAAGATTTTATTCATCTATTCATTTATTTATTTATTTATTTATTTTTTTTTTTTTTAAAGATTGTTTATTTATTTATTTGACAGAGAGAGAGATCACAGTAGACAGAGAGGCAGGCAGAGAGAGAGAAAGGGAAGCAGGCTCCCCGCTGAGCAGAGAGCCCGATGCGGGACTCCATCCCAGGACCCTGAGATCATGACCTGAGCCAAAGGCAGCAGCTTAACCCGCTCAGCCACCCAGGCACCCTCATTTATTTATTTGACAGAGATCAGGAGTAGGCAGAGAGGCAGGCCTGGCAGGTGGGGGAGGGGTGAGAACAGGCTCCCTGCTGAGCAGAGAGCCCAATGTGGGGCTGGATCCCAGGACCCTAGGATCATGACCTGAGCCAAGGCCTTAACCCACTGAGTCACCCAGGTGCCTCACATTATGGTTTTATTAACATGAACTCATGAAAGCAATGATCCAAGAATATATTTCACAAATGTCAACCGGACTGAATATATTTGATACTGAGATAGTTTAGCAGAGGGCTACCTTCAGTTGGAGAGAGAAGGACATAAAAGGAGGATTTTAAGAAACAGAACTTGGGGAAAATTTCAAGAAGAAAGTGGGGTTTGAACAAAATGCTGGGTTCAGGAAAGCTGGCACAGACTTATACAATACTAGATTGGTCATTTTTTTTAACACGGAGTACAATGCAGAATAATGGAAAAGATTGAGGCTTTGATTTAAAAGCTAAGGTGATTGTGTGTATGGAGAGCAGGAGTAATTGCAGCTGTTTTGGAAGGTCTAGAGAACACAAATGTCAGGAAATGTACTGGGGATAAGAAGCACAATTGGAAGAATGCATCAACAGCACGGCCAGTAACGACTAGAAGTAATGACAATGGCTAGCATGATGAGGGTTCATTATGTGACCGACACGCAGTATTCTAAATGCATTATTTTTTACGGCCTCACATATGCACTGTTTTAATCTGTATTTTGCAAACAAGGAAACCAAGGCTGAGAGAGGTTGAGTTAAAGCTCTAGGCCAAACATCAATCAAGCCATTTTGGGCCAAGCATTCACATGAGAACTGTTTCACGTCAAAATCCATATTATCAGATGTTTTCACACACTGGATTATATTTTTAAAATTCTAGATGAAGAGACAAGTTGAAACAAAGGCATATTCATGGGGATATCTTCTGGGCTTTTTACAGAAGTAAACCATTTTATGCTTACATCTGTCCCCCTGCCTTGGAGCATGAACTCCAAAAAGTTAAACAGACACTAATTTCCCTCATACTGAACATAAAGTGTATTTGCTGAATGACTGAGTGAGTCGCTGTGCAAGTTTTCTGCCAGGCCTGCTGGGCATGGAGGCCATTGGCAACAATAGTCAGGCTCCCTCCTCCTAGCTAGGAGTTCTCCTATGCCAGTAGGCAGGAGAGGCGTAAGACCAGGCTTGTCCTTAGAGAGTGACACGGCCAACCATTCCAGGCTCATCTTGTTCTTCAAATCCTGCAATGACTCTTCATTCAAGGTTAAGTTTGGCCTCAGGGCATAGTGGAAGAGACCCTTGTGGCATGGACTCAGGTTAGACTTCCAGACTAATTTCTTCTACTTTTCCCTTATACCAGGGGCCAATGTACCGATTCATTAGACAACATTGACACGTGTCACACTATTTCATGTGTCCTTAGCTTTTTACTTGTCATTTCTTTGAGCAGAAGTACATTATACTTTTCCAGGCTGTTTTTACCTGTACGGGCTCTTCTTAGGACAGCTTAGCTCACAACAACACGGTTGGCTGCTCTCCCTTTTCCAGCATATGCTGCCTTATCACTTCACTCTTCTTTCCCATTGTACCACAAAGAACTTTTTTTCTGTTTCCTCAACCTCCAACACGATGCACAGCCCCTGAAAGTGACCAGAATATTCACTGAATTGAGATACTGATATAACACTGAACACTAAGAATTTACATGTATTTATTTTCCTAAATATGTTCTCTCCATCAGACCATAAATTAATTGATGATAAGAGAAATACCTTAATTAACTTAGTATCCATAGTTGGCAAGTGGTGGGAACTGTTTATTCATCAAATGCAAGATTAACTATTCTGTCCTAAAGCATAATTCTACTCCAGATGGACTGCTCACTCACACCGTCTTACCACTTGTGTAATAACCATCACGTAATAGCCAACACCCACCTCCGTCTTTCACCACCAACACCACTAAGTCACCATCACCAGACCAATTTTATTTGGAGGACAAATTATAATGCTTCACAATGAGATGTAAGGTTGAAATCCTGGCTTACCAGTGACTAGGGGCTTGATTCTCCTCAATGTCTTACCTACAAAAGAGATATAGCAATGTCAGTATCCTTGGCATATAATGGTTATTAAATGAGAAAGGACAGCAAATGCTTAGTGCAGTGCCAAGAATAGAGTAAGGAAGGGGTCGTTAAGTGCCTGGTTATTTACCTTCTGCTTCCCCTGTTTCAGTCCATCCTCTGTGCTCAAATGGATGTCCCAGTTCCCTTCTGAAACTAACAGAGTATGACAGTAAACGTGCCTTTGGTGACCCCTGGACCCATACATTAGAGATGTAAAATAGGGGAGACATGAAAGATACTGAAGAGATCGAGGTGATAGGAGGCAATCTGGGCTGAACATTGAGTAAGAAAATGAACTCCTCATTTATTGCCTTCTGTTTGGAAGAACAGAGAATATAAATGATAAGTAAGAGGTCCCTGATGATTACATTTCACTGAAGACTGTCTTCAGCCTGAAGATTTTTCTCCCTTTTCACTATAGAAGTATTTATGGCTGAAATCCACTTCATCATCGTAGCATGGCAATGACAAGCCTTTCTTGTGGACTGGGCCCTTCCTGTCATCTGCGGGCACACGGGAAAGCACAGAACTTAGAACATAGAGCCAAAGGTTCTGTAAACCCCACATGTAAATAAGTTCCAGCATTTTCTCAAACTAGTACTTCTTAAGAAAAGCACATACTCGTTCTGCAGACATACATTGAAAACTTGCATTTTTTCAAAACTGGAAGCACTTGGGTCTCATGTTTCAACATGAAAATGTCCAAGCACTCGAACATGTTTAAGGAACAGGGAAAAGGGGTAAAAGGAAAGGAATGTGCATTGCCAATGCCCTAGTGCAAGTTCTCGGTTCATGCCTTGCCTGTGCTGTTCATTCACTCTCCACAACCCACCATTTCCGCCCACCTTCCAGGTGTGACCACTGAGATTCTGGGGGGCCAAACAGTTTGTGTAGTAGAAGAGATTCAGAACTGGGGTCTCAGGCCAAATTTATCTCACCAAACCTCTCCATTTTTGTCTTCTCCACGAAAAACTATAAATCTTTCGTTGGCTTAGTCACCAATAATGAGACCATGATTCTTCACTGAGAGAGCCACCCCCACTATAACCATTGTCAACATTTTGATCTTGTCCATGTAATTAGATTAAAAATCTACAAAATAAGAGTGCAATTAGTCGTTCCTCAAAATATCATTGGAAGGAAAAATGGAATAATACACATAAAATTTGATTTGTTCATTGTCTTGCATTTAGGAAATGTTCAATTAATGTGCTTGAGTGTGGCTAGATTATAGCATAGATATATGGTTGGCTTTTTAAGAAACTGCCAAGCAATTTTCCAAGGTGTTTGTAGACATTTCTGTCAGCTTCATATCCTCACCAGCATTTGATATTCATAGACTTTTGATTTCAGCCCTTCTAATCGATAGCAAAAGGTCTCTCACTGTAGTATCAATTAGCATTTCTCTGATCACTAATGATGTTCAGCAGCTTCTCATGTATTTCTTGGTCACTTACTTTTCTTCTTTGCATAGCATATATTCAAACTTTCACTCAATTTGCATTAGTATTTTATGGTTAAATTACAGAACTACTTCATGTATACTCTATACATAATCCTTCAGCTTATGTTGTCTTATTAATATTCTTTTTTTTTAAGATTTTATTTATTTATTTGACAAAGATCACAAATCGGCAGAGAGGCAGGCAGAGAGAGAGAGGGGGAGGCAGGCTCCCTGCTAAGCAGTGAGCCCGATGCGGGACTTGATCCCAGGACCCTGAGATCACGACCTGAGCCGAAGGCAGAGGCTTAACCCACTGAGCCACCCAGGCGCCCCGTCTTATTAATATTCTTAATAGGAATTTTTGATTAACAGAAACGTCTAACATAATGAAGACCAGTTTAATATATTTTCTGTTCTTTATTTCACCCGTACCCCCACCTACTTCACTTCTGGCACATACCTTCGTTCTCTGTATTTAACAGACTGTTTTGGTTTTTAGATTCCACATATAAGTGAAAGCATATGGTATTTTCTTTCTCTGTCTGACTTATTCCACATAACATAATACCCTCCGGGTATACATTTTAATGCTAGAGATTTTTTTTTAAGTTGTAAGATAGTGTTGTTTGCCTCAAGCTTATCAAGATGTTCTTCAATATTTTCACTTAGAAATTTCTTGGTTCTAGCTTTGAAGTTTAATTTCAGATGCATTTTGAATTGACTTTTGTGCATGGACTTGAGTCTAAAATATATATTACAGATAGGAGCGCCTGGGTGGCTCAGTGGGTTAAAGCCTCTGCCTTCGGCTTAGGTCATGATCCCAGGGTCCTGGGATTGAGCCCCACATCGGGCTCTCTGCTCTGAGGGGAGCCTGCTTCCTCCTCTCTCTCTCTGCCTGCCTCTCTGCCTACTTGTGATCTCTGTCTGCCAAATAAATAAATAAATAATCTTTAAAAAAATAAAATATTTGTTACAGATAAATGAAAAAAGCATGTCCACAAAAAAAACTTGTGCACGAATATTCATAGAATCATTATTTAATATGGCCAGTAATCAGTACAACAATCTGTCAACCAAACGCAGAAATGAATACATAAACTATGGCATATTCATGGCGTGGAATACCACTCATCACTGAAAAGGAATGGGCTACTGACATATGAGACAACATGCAGGGGTGTGAAAAACATTATTTTGAAGGAAGGAAGCAGACACCAAAATAAATTAACACCTGATGTCATTCATGTGAATTTCAAGTGCATAGAATACGAACCTTTAGTGCTAGAAGTCAAAAAATAATTGAGGAGGTAGTTAATTGAGTGGGAAGAGCCTTGAGGAAACTTGCATTATAGATCCTATTTTGGGAACTGGTACACAAATGCATTCAATTGTTGAAATCAACAAACAGTATAAAATCTATACATTCCGTCTCAAAAAATAAATAAAATAGGAGAGGAATGACTGGTTGCCATGGTTTTCTGCAGAAAACAATCAACTTATGCTAAGATCCCACCTTTTCCCTTTAGAAACTCCAGCCTGTCTCCTCTGTTTCTTTTGGCCATGCCCACGTCAGCACTCTCTTTCTTGGGGGATGGAGACACAGCTCTCCTGCCTGAGGAGCTCAGCAGTTGTGGAAATCGCACAGTACCAAAACCCAAATGCCAGGACCCTGCCTTAGACCTGCCCTCCTCTTGCATGTTCATTGCTCGCTGACCCCTTTAGCTTCTGAAAAAAAACCACGATGATGCATTTATTTTGTTCATGAATTTGTCACTGAAGAAACTGAAGCTCAGAGAGCTTAAAAAAGTATTTGAGGACTCAGAAATGATATATTTTTAAGCACTAAAATCCAGGGATGTGTGAGAGCCTCTGTTTGCTCCGCTCTGATGCGTCGAGAGCAAAGGGGGCTTTCAGGGTCCTCACGAACAATTTGCATTCTGGAAGGAAAAAGAATCTGCTTGTTTCAGGACAGTGCAGACACTTTCAGGCCTTCACATGTGTACATGTATCAGGACTGAGGAGCTAATTAATTCATATCAATTAGAGAAAAATTTATGTTAATTTACTGTGTATTAAATATGTTTCTGTGTGTGTGTCCCAAAGTAATAGTTTGATGTGTTTAATTTCTCTTCCCTCTCACTTAATTTATATATTATTACTTCATAAATAGTGATGAATTCACTTAACATTTATCAGATACCTAATGTGTGAAAATCCCAGATATACTTACAGAAAATAATATATAAAAGTGTAAGAGAATTTGGTATTTGGCACGTATTTTATTTAAAGTACTTGCTTTCTGCCTAGCTTCATTCAAAATATATAAAACAATACTTGATTCTTTGAGCATTTACAATTCAGTTGTGAGAGGTTTTTTTTGTTTTGTTTTGTTTTTTGGTTTTTTTTTTTACAAATTTCTTTTTAATTAGTTCATCACTTTTACACTGCTTTATCGACATTTTTAATGGTTTTAAAGTGACTACCCAAAAAAACAAACAAACAAAAAGAACCAAACAAGACTGGCAAACAAACAAACAAAAATGATTAATACATTATTTGGCAGAAATGGTAAAGGTACCCAAAGAAATTAGGACAAAAATAATAGTAGAAAAATGAAGCCTGAAATAGTCTCGTCCAGCGAGGTTTTCAGTTTCTTATAAACTTGTAACTGAATGTCAACAAATTGTGTTGGGGCCTCACTAGTGGGCTCTTCAGAGAGAGGCATAGGCCATTCTGCAGTTTTGTGATTTCCACAACTTGAAACCAAAAACCACCAGTTATTTCACCAGCAAAAGATGTTTTTTGGGGAGTAAAAGAAAACTGCAATCTGGGACAAATAAGTTGTGGCAAAATCACAGAGAAGCCCAGAGAACAGAAGGGAGGGACCTGTGTTTAGGGAGAAAAGGAGGATCTCGGAGGGTGTCCAGACGCGAGTCCTGGGAGTCAGCTGGGAATCCTCCTCGAGCGGCTTCTCCTTGCATGGGTGGAGGGGGAGGAGACAGGAAAGCAGGTTCCGGCAGGGTGGGTAGTAGAATGGTGTCTGCATGCAAGGTCGAGTCCCTCTAAAGTCAGGTTTGGCTCTTCCTGCTGGGTCTGCACTGACTACCAGTGGTAGTGAGAGTTCCTGTGACTCATGTTCATACCATTTTATTAAGGAAAACAGCTGCTTAGCAGAAAACAATTATCACCAAGACACTATCTCTTCATAAACAGAAGTCTACAATGCAATGGAAAATACTGACAATTATGTTTGGAAGAGGAATTTTTTTTGTAATTAAAATTCTTCTGGAAGTTATACAAAATAGCACCAATGCATAAGGCATGAATATTAATCCCAAAACATGTTAGCTATGACTCACATCAATTGCAAGTATTAATAGAAAGATAATTCCTTTATCCATTTCTGGAGAAAGAGATACACTACTGATCTTTTTAAAAAAAAATCATCCGAAAAATAGTGGCTTTGGTGATCACTGGACACTGTATGTCAGAATTGGTGGTGGACAGGAAGAAATGTCTCTCTTTGCAACCATGGGGTTTTAAAATTCCACCATGACAGAAGATGGCTCTAGGACAGTTACCATAAGGGTTAAGCTGAGAGAGATGTGAAGACTTCTGCTTCTGGTTATGGAAAACTATATTGTATCAGATTAATATTCCCAAGGAGAACAATTTGATGAACAGGTTACAAAATCTAAAAAGCATATATATTTGAAGCCAACACTGAGCCCCAAGCTTACAGGACTTGAAGGGGAAAGTCCTAAAAAAAAAAAAAAAAAGGAAGTATGGAAAGAACCCAATATGATGCTAATTTTCCACACAGGGAATTTACTAATTCATTAGAACTGGCTATATTGAAAGTAGATTGAAAGTAGAGTAGAATTTAGTAAAAAGCTTAAAAACTAAGATAATCCAATATTCTAACAGGCCTGAGAAGATGTATGTTGAATGACAGGATCTACCAGGAAGAGGGTCCCTAACAGACACACAGCATCCCAAAGAGCTGCATATGGGAGGGAGGGAAGAAATGAACAAGGTTTAATAAAGATTGATACCCAGTTTCAAATCAGATCAATCTCAGACTGAAATAAGATGATCTTCTCCCATTCTATTTTAGAGAAGGGAAAACAAATTCTAAATGTGGGAATATAAGACTATCCAGAACCTTAAATAATTTCTAAAATATTTCATGACATTCAGTTAAAAATTAGCATACATACTAGAGACAAAAATAAAATAATTTAAGTTGGAATTTTAAAAAGATGTCAGAAAAGTACTCAGGAGATCTATGTATTAAAATTACAAGACCCAGAAAGTAAAATAAATGTGGTATGTTACTGAGAATGGATGATTTGATGGACGCTGTCAACAGAAAATAAGCATCTGTAAAGATAGAATTATATTGAAATTCTAGGAGATAAAGTTAAATAATTGAAATTAAGAACTCAATACATAATGTAACAGAGATTAATATGATTGAGGAGAGGATGATTGAGGTAAAAAATAGGTCAGTAGTAGATTATATAGGACTAAGATATAGAGAGGGGGAAAAGGGTGAAAATGCAGAAGATTTTTTTTTTGAAATGGTTTAAATAAAACCTACAAAAATGGAGAGATATGTTTCCTTAATGAATTTAAAGACTTGGTATTTGAAAGACATGGTACTCTCTAATCTGCCCTATCGAGTCATGAAGTTCCATTCAAACTCTCAGCTAGGAAATCAGAAGGGCAAGCAAGTGAACACAATTTAGGAGAACAATAAAGTCATCTGTCATATACAAGCAGACATCAGATGTATATAGCCTCTAATTCAGACAACTTGTTATTGGCATTAGAATAGATAGACTCATTTAGTGGGAAAGGAAGGACAGCTCAGAAACAGATTGACCCTTATGCAGCATTTGGTATTTACAAAGGTAAAATGTATAGGCACAAGGAAAGATACTCTTCCCATGAGGGATTCTGAATCAGTTAATATTTGTACAAAGAAAGATAGAATCTGGATTCTATCTTATGTGTTAAACATTGGACACATACAATGACGGTGAATAGTAGAATGGATAAATAAATGTTAATACAGTGGAATATTATGCAGTGATAAAAAATGAACTATTACCATATGCAACAATATCAGTGAATATCACATTATTAAAAAGTCACAAAAATACAACACAAACATGATATATATGTATATATATTTTATATGAAACATGTATATATATACACATTCATATTATATATTGGACAAAACTAATCTATGATATTAAAATTAAGGTAAGAGTTAGCTTTCAGGAAATGATGACTAGTGACAGGATAGTGATAGAGTTATTTCTGAATGGCTGTTAATACCCTAAATATCCTGTTTCTTTGGTGGGTGGGTGGCTACTCAGGTACATTTACTTTGGAAAAAGCATCATTTTTACACTTTAGATTTTTTTGTGTACCTCTCTCTTCCTCTTTCTGTGGGGCATGTATGATTAGCTACTCTGAATCCCATAGAACCAGATACAGCAGGGTTATATACAAAAGAAAAGCTTAAAAATATTCTTGTCACTAAGCATGAAAGGATGTGATGTGCATTCACTGACACAGAATGAACTGTGTGAATCACATCGGAAGAAAATACTCAGGGGTGTGGGACTGTGGTAATGTAGAGAGGAAAACCTTGGAAGGAAAGAGAAATGTCAAATTAGAGAAGGAAAATTAAAAACCTGGGTGTCTTGTAAGGGTTATAGTCTTCCAAATCTTGCCATTGCCCAACTTATCCTAAAATTATGCAATCAGATAACTGAAAATTAGAGAAACACGATCTTATTCTCCAACATTCACAACAAATCAAGGCCTAACCTTTTTTTAACACCAGTATTAAATGGTGTATATTTTATTTTATTTTACCTTATTATTTTTAAAAATTTAAATTGATTGACTTATTTGAGAGCAGGAGAGGCAGAATGAGAGAAAGAGAGAGAGAGTCCCAAGCAGACTCCATGCTGAGCATTGAGCCCAACGCAGGCCTTGATTCCATGACCCTGAGATCACGACCTGAGCCAAAAACCAAGAGTCAGACATTTAGCCTGCTGGGCCACCCAGGCTCCCTGCTGTATATTTTATTACAGCCTTAAATGCAAGCAAGTTCATATTTCCTTGAATTTTTTTTTAGACTTCAAGAATACATTTTGAATACATCAAAAAAATATCTATGGACAAGACTTCTCTTTTTTGGAACCTGGAGGAGATACACTGTCCTCTAGTTCCCTTGCTAAGTACAAGTAAAAACCTTTGACGTATATATAAAACAAATATTGAAAACTCTGAAAGGTGGAAAGAAGAAAACCTACTAGCTTTTGGGAATCAAGACACCAAGAAGGACACAGTAGAGTTCCCTGAGCTTGCTTCTTTACCTTGCATATCCCAGACTTGGAGTGCAAGGAGCTAGCAGCCTGGAACACAAATAGGAGGAAGGGAGGGCAGGAGGAAGAAAAGGGGAGAGGTATGGAGGGAAGAAAGGGGCGGGGGGAGATGCCTAGTTTTTCTAGCTAAAGGACCAGGATGGGGCAGCCTTACAAGGCAGAAAACATCTCTCTGAAAAAGCTCTACCCCACCTTCACTCACGCAACAAAGGCCCAAGACGGACTGGACTTCGACACTCTCCCGGCAATCCAGTGATTAAAACCCATTCAACAATGAACACAACATGGTTCCCGGAGTTAAATTTGAAACATGAAACTATAAACTTTTAGAAAAACTGGGAACATTCTCAGAATGTAGAATAAGACAAAAGTTTCTTGGACTGGACACCAACGTCATGACATTTTCTGAGATCCTCCTAGCTAGATCCTAGAGAAAGTGAGCTGAAGAAGAAGGGAGGGGAAGGAGAAGGAGAAAGAGAGAAAGAGAGAGGGTGGGGGAGGGACAGAGAAAGCAAAAAAGAATTCTAAAAGGCTAAAATCTGAAGAAAAAACTAAATATAGTCAGTTCATTGAGCATGCAAACATTCATTCATTTATTCAACCACATAGCGTTAAATTAAGGGTCCTGCCAAGTTAATGTCAAAGTTTCTTCAAAATTTGACATATGTGCTCTTATAAATTACAGGTTTTCTTAATCAAAAAAGAGTCCATTGTTTTGAGGAGCAACTCAGGCAATATTTAAGAAGATAAAGGAACAACCATTGACTTGTTCAGAGAGCTCTGGTACCCAGGCTGTAGATTGGAGTATATAAACCAGGAGGTTAGGACAAAACAATATAAATGGTTGTAGGTGGGTCAAGGGTACATTGACCAAAGTACAGTGTCAGCTCAGCTAGGAGGCTGTCCACGTGGGGGGCTGATCTGGGCCGCATGCGACAGAAAAATAAAATTGCAATAGATGAAGCATGATGGCACCAATAGATGAAGCATGATGGCACCCTCTTCTCAGCCCAAAACACAACCCAGACTCACATCAAACTTACTGAAAAAACTCAAACTCCAGGATCTCTGGGTGTCCTGGGAACTTCTCTAGAGTCTGAATATGAGTCCTTTCTAGCTAATGAGCTTCCAGAGAAGAAACACTTCAGCTTCTTCTTAAGGGTTCTGCCACATAGACTTGAGTTTGACTTTTATTTGGAAATACTGATTCCTCAAAATCTTGGTGGACTGCCAGTGTGTTTTTCTATTTTATGTGCCAATAAACCCAGCCAAAGATATTGTCAAAACATGCATTTCAGATGCAGTGATTTTTGCCTCTTAACCACAAACCTCCGTATTCAGTGCAATCTTCTCCTACTTTAAGAGCTAAAGGTCACTTGAAACAATTGACCCAGGTAGGAAACACACTATAGGAGGAATAGTTAAAGAACGGTGGTATTTTTGAAAAAGATTTGGGTTATATTCTTAACTGCCACTATGGTTGCCATTTTACAGTGACCCTTTATGATGGCTTAAAGTTTCTATAGAAAATCATTTTTTCCCCCAACTCTGCAATTCTATAAATAATAAGACTCCCAGTGAGTTTGGAATATAAACTCACACACCTACAGTGCATCGCTTAGCACAGTGATACTTTTTTCCAGTCATTCCGACGACTGTCATGGAATGACTTTGTCTTTATCCTGTATAAGTGAACATATATACCATTTAACTTGGTGTGATCCTGGCTTATACTCCTTCTCCAGACAAATTTATTAATAGTTCCGCCTTTCACTGTGAAAGAGTCTGAGTTTGGAAAATAAGTTATGTTTATCTTTCTCTTGTCAAACTTCACTGAATGGATGAACAAGGAACTATACACACCACCATTTTAGATATTTTCTATAATTTTGCTTAAGACTCCAGCCTTGGTCATTGCATGGTCTGAGCTCGGAGATTAAGCAAACAGTAGTTAAGTAAAATGGCTTGGCTCTGCTTCACAGCAGTTATAAGCTTTCCAAACCACAATGGGTAGACCCACCTGCCTGTTGCTAAAGCCTTTGCATTCAGCTAATGCCACATTTTGGATTCTCTTAGCAATAGCATTTAAATTCTTTATCAACTAGTGCTTCTGTTTGTCTGTGTTTAATTGAATACCTAAGGAACGGTGGCATAAACGTGTCATACAATTCAACATGGGGAGAATAACTGATACTGTCATTCCATTCTGAGACTGCAATTTTTATTTATTTATTTATTTATTTATTTTAAGGTAGACCCCATGCCCAACACGGGGCTTGAACTCATGACCCTGAGATGAAGAGTCACACGCTCTACCAACTGAGCCAGCTGGGCCCCCTGGGACTACACTTTTCAAAATGTGTCTATGAACACAAAGATTTCCCCAGGACCCCTCCAGGGGGTTTATGGAGCCTATACCATTTTCAGAATAATAATAGATTACTTGCTTGTTTTCGTTGTGCGGAGAATTGCATTAGTGATATATATATATATATATATATATATATATATATATATATATAAAAGTGGTGGCTGAAACTGTTGGCATCTTGGTATGAATCAGATACAGTAGCAGAATCATTTATACTCATAAACATTTGTCTCTTTATTGTCATATGCTTAAAGAAAGAAGAAAAAAACCCATTTCACTTTAAAATGTTGATGAAACAATAAAAATATTCATTTTATCAAATACTGAGCTTGAAGACTTTTTCTAGATAACAAAATGAAAAATACATATAAATCATTCTGATACATATGTAAGCGCAACGGTTGCCTCCAAAAATAATTGTGTTGGAATTGCAAGGTGAACTATGCTTTTTTCCATAGGACATGATTTTCACTTGGAAACAACGACTGAGAGACAAACTGTCTGTATTCAGACTTGGCTGTGTAGCATATATTTCCTCAGGAACAAACTAAATGAATGTGTCTCTTTAAACACAATGACTGGCATCGGGACACCTGGGAGGTTCAGTTGGTTAAGCAACAACCTTTGTTTCAGGTCATGATCCTGGAGTCCCCATATCCAGTCCTGCATCAGGCTCCCCCGCTTAGTGGGGAACCTGTTTCTTCCTCCTGCCCTCCCCCTCTTATGTCCTCTCTCTCATTCTCTCTCTTTCAAATAAGTAAAGTCTTTTTTTTTTTTAAAGATTTTATTTATTTATTGACAGAGAGAAATCACAAGTAGATGGAGAGGCAGGCAGAGAGAGAGAGAGAGAGGGAAGCAGGCTCCCTGCTGAGCAGAGAGCCCGATGCGGGACTCGATCCCAGGGCCCTGAGATCATAACCTGAGCCGAAGGCAGCGGCTTAACCCACTGAGCCACCCAGGCGCCCACAAATAAGTAAAGTCTTAAAAAATATAAGCAAACAAACAAATAAAAGGATTGACATCTTTGCCAATGGTAATATTTGAGTTTACAAATAAAAATCAACTTTTGGAAAAATTGTTATCTCCCACTGTGAGATTGGCGTTTCTCAAAACTTCAAGACTTTTCTTATGAGAATATTAGCCATATCAACAAATTATTTCTTCATGTTTTGTAATTAAATATGGTATTTGGGAGAGCTACAGTGGGCTGATATTTTTAAATGACTAGTGCATGATATTACAAGGTTAACAACATGGATAAAAGACACACTTAAAGTGCAAGACTGCCCAGTACGTATGAATGTATAACAGCACAGAGCTCATGACATCCATTTCATTTTATTTTTATTTATTTATTAATTTTAAAGATTTTATTTATTTATTTGTCAGAGAGAGAGGAGCAAGAGTGAGCACAGGTGGACAGAGTGGCAGGCAAAGGCAGAGGGAGAAGCAGGCTCCCTGCCAAGCAAGGAGCCCGATGTGGGACTCGATCCCAGGATACTGGGATCCTGACCTGAGCTGAAGGCAGCTGCTTAACCAACTGAGCCACCCAGACGTCCCTCATGACATTAATTTTAGATTCCATATTGCAATTCATCTCTAAGAAACTTCACACTAACCAAGTTTAGTTTAGTATCAAAGTATCCATAATGATATAAAAAGGTTATTAAAGTACAGTTTTCTTTCCCACTTCTTATCTGCGTGAGACCTGATATTCTTTACAGCACTTAAAAAGTAAAATAAAACTCGCAAAATATTGAATGCAGCAGCAGAGATTATGTGAATCAACCTGTTTGTGATTAATCTAGGTATTACAATTTCTTCCAAAAATCTAGAGTAATGCTACTGTTCTTTGTAACACTTTGGTTTTTGAAAAATATAAATGTATGAAGCACATTTTGAAAAACAGAAGCACATAAAAACATGCCATTTATGTTAATGCTTAATGTGTTAATTAGTTATTTTAAAATAAGTAGTGAATTCAAATAAATAATGGATAATGGATAAATAAATAATAAATTAGTTTTATTAAAAGTAATAAATAATTACTTCTTAATTTACATTTTCTATGCTAATTTTCAATAGATAAAACAGATTTGAACATAAAGTCTCTTGAGTATTCATTAGATGAAGCTTTAGACCAATATTTGAGGAACAGTTCTACAAGGCAAATAATTACAACTTGTAAAAATATAAACTCTTTTATTTTCCTATGAATACATAGTAATTGTGGATTGTTCAAACTAAGAAGATTCAAGCAGAAAGTAATATTATGGTATTACTATTTTTTAATCTAATATGTTAAAAGACCAAGAATGAAAAAGTTTTTGTTATTTTGTCCAAAGTTAAAGTGTTAAGGGATTCAAGCAGAGGGTCATCAGATTGGCCCATTTTTGCAGTACTGTATTCTTCTACATTAGAGAAAGTAATAATTGTGGCAAAATTTTATATCTCCTACTTCTGATGATAATACAATTGTTATAATAGATTTGCAGAAATTCAAGGTATCAAGAATTTCAAAAAATTCATACATTGACTCAATAATCTCAGTTGTAAGACTCCAGAATGATCAAATTATGATTTGGAACTACAACATTAAGTTAAACAATTCTAGAGAATTGTAATTGTAAATATATTTATCATAATATCATCTACAACAGTAATATGCTGGAAACAATGTATATATCTGAGAGTATTGACAATGGAATACTCTCTAGCCAGAAAAATAATTTTTATTAAAGTGTATGTTAATATAAGTTAATATAGTCAGATTGTATTGTTAATATAGTTAATATAGGTTAATATAGTCAGTAAAAAAGCAGACATAGCTAAGACAACACTTACTGAGATATGTTTAGCTTGAAATACATGTACCAGGAAGCAAAATGGGACAAAATAAATTACACATTAATAACACATTTCCAAAATGTTGGAAGCTAATCAAGTAGCGAAAACCAAAGGAAAGGAGACAAAAGTATTACTTTTGAATGAAGTAGAGAACACAGCAACAAACACAGTAGCACATTTTTACAAAATTAAGAGGTGTTACTTTGAAAAGAAAAGTAAGATAAATCTCTGGTCTGGGAATATAAATTGAAAAAAAGGAGATATATCCAAGACTAAAAAATGATATTACAAACCACTATACACTAATAAATTTAGAACCAAAGGAAATATGTAACTTTATAGATATTAAATGTCAAATTTGCCCCCAAAATAAATGGAAAACCCACAAGTTAAAATGTACTCAATACTTTGAAATAATCGTCAAAGACCTCTCCCACCACAAACTGCATAAAATCATCAATAAATGTTCACAAAATGCCATGCTTACTAGTAAGAGTTAAATTGCTCAAGAAAATGGAAGGAAGAACATTGGGCCTATAATATAATGAAGTTATTTTTACTCAATTCAAAACCAAATGCGGAAAATTCATGATTATAGGCTCAGTTCACATATTAATACACAATCAGAAATAGTAAATAAATAATTAACTATTCAAATTTTACATTTTAGTAAAAGCAAGCACTGACTGCTCTCAGAGCACAGTGGCATTAAATTAGAAATAACAGAAAGATCACTGAAAAAATGACAAAATACATGTAGAGTAAATAGCACACATCTAAATAACACATATGTTGAAGAGGAAATCTCAAATGGAAATGAAACTTGCTGAAATTTGTGAAATTCAGTGAAGTCTGTGTTTAGGGGGGAATTTGAGGCATCAAAAATTTATACATCGACTATATTAGAAAAGAAAAAAAAACTAAGGAAAAATATCTAATATTGGCTTCTAAGATTCCATCTTAGGACACTAGAGAAAGAGCAAATTTTAGTTAAAAGTAAACAAAATGAAAGAAATATGAAACCAATGTAGTTTAAAACAGGAAATCAATGGAGAAAGTCAATGGAAACAAAAGCTGATTCTTTGAAAAGATCAATAAAATCCATAAGACGCTAGTTAGACTAAGAATAAAAAGATAATGAATTACTAATATCAGAAACGAAGCAGGACACATCACTACAGATCCCATGGAAATGAAAAGGATAATAAGGGGATACCACAAACAGCTCTGTGCCCACAAAAGTGAAAACCTGTAAGAAAAGGGTCAGTTACTTGAACGACACAGTCTGTCCAAATTCACATAAGAAAGAACAGACTAACTGAATATGCCTTTATCTATTAAAGAAATTAAACCAATAAATAATTTTCCAAAACAGAAAGCAACAGATCCAAATTTGTTCCCTAGTGAATTCTAATAAACATTTAATGAAGTTATACCAATTCTCTGTAATCCCTTTCAGAGTATAGAAATGTTTCCAAACTCATTCACTGAGGCCAGCATTACCCTAATTCCACAATGAGGAATAGATGTTATAAGAGAAGCAGAGATCTGTGTCTTTCATGAGCATAGATGTAAGAATCCTCAATAATACATTAACAAATTGAATTTGACAACGTGTGAGGAGAATTATACACCATAACCAAGTGGGATTTATCCCAGGCATGCAAAGATGGTTCAACATTCAAAAGCCAACAGGCTCAAATACATCAACAGGCTAAAATTAAAAATTGCAAGTTCATATCAGTAGATGCAGAAAAAGAATTTGACAAAATCTAGCACTGATTCATGATAAAAATTCTCACTCTTCTAGAAATAGAAAGGGAAGTGCCTATTCTTTTTTTTTTTTTAATTTTATTTATTTATTTGACAGAGAGAGATCACAAGTAGGCAGAGAGGCAGGCAGAGAGAAAGAGAGGAGGAAGCAGGCTCCTGCTGAGCAGAGAGCCCGATGTGGGACTCGATCCCAGGACCCTGAGACCATAACCTGAGCCGAAGGCAGTGGCTTAACCCACTGAGCCACCCAGGCGCCCCAGAAAGTGCCTATTCTTGATAAAGACTGTCTAAAAAACAAACAAGAAAACCCCCTAACCTACTGTCTATAAAAAATCAAAAACAAAAATACAAAACAAAATAAAACAAAACACCCTACACCCAACATCAGACTTAATGGTGAGAAAGTTTAAGTTTCCTCACTAAAATCAGGAACAAGGCGAGGACCTCCTCTACCCCCTCCATCCACTCAAGGTGAATTTTGCCTTGTGTCTCACCTGTTTCTGATTCAGATGACAATTAGATAAGACTTTGGGCTTTAGACTTTAGAATTGATGCTGGAATGCGTGAAAAATTCGGAGGCTGTCAGGATGGACTGAATGCACTTTGAAGGTGAGAAAGGTATGAACTGTGGAAGACTAGAGGCAGAATATTATGGATTGTATATGTCTGTTGCCTCAAAACGCATATGTGAAGTCCTACCCCCAGGGTGATAGTACTTGGAGACGGAGCCTTTGAAAGTGATTAGGGTTTGGTGAAGTCCTGAGGACGGGGACCTCAGGATGGACTTGCAGAAAGAGACACGGACGAGCTTCCTGTGATCTCCCTGCACACACACAAAGATCTCATGTGAGCGCACAGCTAGATGAAGCCACCTATAACCCAGGAGAAGAGGCCTCAGAATGAAATCTGCTTTCCCTCAATGTTGGTCTCAGATGTCCAGCTGCCAGAGCCATGAGGGAAAAAAAAAAAAATAATAATCTATTGTTAAAGCCACCTCATCTTCGGTATTTTGTTATAGCAGCCAAGCTGATTAATGCACGCAATGATCATGAAAGACATGCGTGAACCTGAGTCTTGTTTCCTTCTCCAAAACAGGAGTGAGGACCAAGCAAACGTCGCCTCATTGTTGTGTGGATAGTTAAGGACTTAGGGCATAAGCTATGGAATGAGATTCCCCAGAATTAAGTTTCTATTTCATAATTTCATAACTATAAATACTAAGACAAGTTAGGCAAACTACTTCTCTCATTTGTTCCCTCATCAGAAAACTGGGCAGGATAATAAAACCTGTCCCATAGGGTTGCGGTGGGAATTACAGGAATTAGTAGTTATTGTGATGTTTTGCTGCATAGTATGTGCTGGGTAAGAGTTATCTAAGAAGGAATAGTGTCCTTTCAAACAATATGTGTTTTCTCTACATCGCTGTATCTTTCCATGTTCAACTTTTGTGATTTATACCTCTGACTTTGACTTTTGTGATTTATACCTCTGACTTTGACTTTTGTGATTTATACCTCTGACTTTGACTCACTTTATTTCACCCCCAGCCTGCAGGGTCCTCAAACCCAGTCCCTGTTCTCGAGTCCTGGAGCACCTGTAGGTCCCCGCAGGAGGTGTCTGGCAGCAGCTGGGTACAATTAGGATGCAAGAAAGAAAAGTGAAAAATATTAAAAAAAACAAAAAAAGGAAAAATTGGAGCTGTCTCTAATTTTAGTTTGCCTCCTAATTAACAAAGTAATTAAAAACACATGGACAAAGTGGATGGCTCTATGCAGTGCTGGCATTGTGAACGGCATCTTCCTGTGGGAAGGAGGAGGGATGACTGATGGGCTCTTCTTTCTCTTTTGTTTTGAAAGCTCAGAGTTCCTTTGGGCTTTGGCAAAGGCATTGTTTTTTTCCCACAGCAAATACACAAATCTCCATGTCTGGTCCAAGAATTTTAGCCACAGCAGCAATGCTTCCTGCTAGCTGAATAATTTGCAACCCACAAAGACATTAAAATATATAAACTCAGCTCCCACGACAGCCCAGTAAGATTGGCAGGGTATATCTTCCCCATTTTACAGATGAGGAAATCACATTATGTTCCAAATGCACCATGACTTATTTGAAAGAGCTCATATTTTATTTATGTGATATGAATCCCCAGACATAGGACATATCTGGGGGGCACATGAATGAATTGGTGGGCGTGAGCAGGAAATACACGGAAGTTTCAGGGCTGGCTCAGGTCCAATCTGCTTGTCCAGGGGCAGGCTGTACGGTCAGCTCTACCACTCAACCAGCTTTGCTACCTTCAGCACTTCCCAGCTCTGTGGTTATTGAGACCTTTGTGGAGATTTAATATGAAATGAATACAAAGTGTCTGGAACATAGTAAGTGCTCATTAAGGCCAGCAGCTGCTTACTCTAACTGCTTTCAGCACTCATGGTTTTTAACCAGCCACTGTGGGCGTTTGCTTGCTGTGGAGCATGACTGAATGTGACAATTTAATGTGAAAATGTCTTGTCAGTAAAGAGAGGAATTTTGATTTATTAACTCATTGTGGCCCAACACAATGGTAGAATATGCATATCGTCTATAATATATAAATGACCTCATCTAAATTCAAGTTAAATATTTTGGATATTGGCCTCATTTGGCATTTTACATATGAAGCACCTATTAAGAGCTGGCAAGTACAATAATTCTTTCCACATATATGCTGTCATTAAAATTATGCCAGTCTGGAAAGTAGTCATCGCTGTCTCTAACTTGACAAGTATGGATATCAGGGCTCAGAGAGGATGGATGTCTTTCCCCAAAGCAAATACTCAGGAGATGGGGTTGACATTTAATCAAAAGCATCTTTGCAATGTCCATAATCCCACCCTATTGGGGAGGGTATGTGCTTTGGTGAGTGCTGTGAAGTGTGTAAACCTGGTGATTCACAGACCTGTACCCCTGGGGATAAAAATATATGTTTATAAAAAATAAAAAATTAATTTAAAAAAAACTGAAAAAAAAAAAAAAGCATCTTTGCAGGATGCCTGGGTGGCTCAGTCATTGGGTGTCTGCCTTCGGCTGGGGTCATGATCCTGGGGTCCTGGGATCGAGCACCGCATCGGGCTCTCTGCTCAACAGGAAGCCTGCCTCTCCCTCTATCGCTCCCCCTGCTTGTGTTCCCTCTCTCACTGTTTCTCTCTCTGTCAAATAAATAAAATTTTAAAAAAATTATCTTCTCCAGCCAATGTGCACATGTACACAGACACGTAATACAAATGTGCGTACATCTACTATGCAGCAGTGCTGATTTTTAGCTCTATGTCAGCTTTTATTATTTCAGCTGTCACAAAATAACCTTAGATATTTTATTCATTTTGGTCACTGGGTTTCATGCACCCTTTCTCCTAAGGAGGATGTATTCCTGGAATGAGTATATAAGAATGTTTCAATATGTTTACAGTCTGGACAGGACAGGTGGTGGCTTAGCCAGGGCAGTTAACAAACTAGCCTCAGGGATGGCCACCTGTATCTCTCTGTACCCAGATTCTACGGAACTTTCTTCCCATGTTCCGCTGCATTCTTGTCTATGTAACATGATTGTATTAATGTCGGGTCAGGCCGAGAAGAGGGCACTGCAGTTGAGGAGTTTATGGAGCTAGAAGGTCACACAGGAACCCCAGAAACTGGGCAGGGACAAGGATATATAATTCAGGTAAAGGAGTGGAAGAGCGATGCTGATCGAAACAGGTGCTGGAGGGCTCTGCTTAACTCCAGGGATGACGAACACTATGGGCGTGACTTCAGTTCTGCCACTTTCTGGCTGCGTATTCTTAGGCAGGGTATGTAACTCTTTGAGCCACACTTTTCTTATCCAAGAAGGGGTAGGTACAATCATGTGCATAATACAGTGTTGTGTTGAGAATTATATATGCCCGATGCACAAAATCAAGGCTCAATAAATGTTATGTTTTCAATGCTTTTGCATTGAAAAATGGGGAATGACCGGTGTGACCCATGTGAATTCACAAAGCTAGAAAATGATAGAGATTTCATCACCTGAGCATCTAGAACCTGCCTTCAGAATACCACTTTCATCATTGCCACTTGTATGAGTGTAGACTTAATTTTCACATTTTCTTGGTCTCGATATCAACAGCTATAGTCCTTCCCTCCTTTATTTCTTCTGCATGCACTTAGCACCACCCAATATACTGCATACGCTAGTTATTATTGTTTTAATTTTCTTTTTCCCTAAAATAATATTAGGTCTCATGAGGACAAGAATTTTCATCGCTTTTTAAATTGTTTTTCTCTTAGTGGCTGGAAAAATGTTAGGCAAGTAGATGTCCAATAAATATTTGTTGATTGAATAGTAGATGTATAATTTATTTATGTTAAAAAGAGAAAAATGAGTTATTCTTACTGCTTAGGGTAGCCAAGGTGAAATTTTATAGAAGAAATGTAGGTTAAGGAGCAAAAAGGCATTTCTGTCAAAAGACTAGAGTAGGTACAAAGTATAAGCCTGGTTTTGGGCATGGACAAAATGTAGTTTCCATTGGAGAAAACTGGAAAGAATGAACATCACTGAACAAAGTCCCATTCTCTAAAGTTTGACTTCCAGAGTGTGTGTTTTTTGCAAGTAATCATAACTGATCACCTGATAAATCTGAAACTGAAAAATTCCCAAAGCCCCTGTCTCCAAAGTTGAATGTATAATGTGTTGTTGTTGTTGTTGTTGTTGTCTTTTCCTATTAGGTAAGGCTAAATGATTGACTATCAATTTATAATGTTTTATGAAACAGGGGATGGTGCAGCATTTCTAGGTCCAATATTCAGTGAGAAAAGGCATGTACTTGGGCGAGGAGCTGGAGCAGAGCTGGCTCCTCACCATGCCAGCTTTCCATCTGCACCTGGTGCCCTTTCTTCCCCTGCAGGAGCCTTGATCTGCTTATTAGACATGCAACAAAGAGCCAGCCTGTGGAGCACACATTCATATTCATAACTCAAGTCTGCTGGAATTTTTTTACATTTTTTTTCCTTTCTGGGAACTCATGGTAACAAGGACCAAATATCCAAGCAGCACAAATGGGACTGATGTGTGGGTCCTTGATTCAACCTTTTCTATGCTGCCTCCACACTGCTGACTGTCTGGTGGTCTTTTCAGCAAGGTTGTAGAACAATGTTACTTTCCTACTTAAAAAAAAAAAAAAAAAAACCCTTTCAAAGCCCACTTCCTCTCTTCAATAAGGTATATGATTTTTCAATCTTATTATGGGAAGATATGAATTCTCTAACTCTCCAGATTCAGGTCTTTATTTTTCTTGTATTCTAGTAAGTAAAGTTTTAATAGATTTATTGTGGTATAATTTACATAAACAAACTGCACACATATATAAGATACGCATTCAGATAAGTGTTCAGCTGTACACATGCTCCTGAAAGTATTAGAACAAACAAAATGAAAGTTGAATCAAGCCCCTTTGTTATCACTTCCCCTTCTGTCCTCATGAAATTACTGAGCAGTTTTCTTTTACTGACATTTAGTGTATATTTTCTAGAGAGTTCTAAGTCTTTACTATTTTTTTCTTTTCTCTGGTTCTTCCTTCCACTTTTTTAGTTGATAAATGGAACTGGGAAACATAGATGATTAAAAATTTTAGTGGATGTGCATCAATGTCACTTTAGTCAGAAGTGACAAAACCAGCAAAATCATCTAAAAAGTGGTAGTCATGTGAACTAGTCACTAATAAACCCTGATATTTATTATTACTTACTAATTTTATGTTTATTATCTCATTAAACTCTCATACCCACTGGTGAGATTGTTGATATTATTATTATTTTTTAGAAATAACAAATAAGGTCATCTATGAGTAGACTAATTTAGTACTCAAAAAAAAAAAAAATATTCTTTGGGACTCTATTTTATTCCAAGAGCTAAGTTACATATTTTTAACTTGTTCTTTTTCACTAAATACCCATGGAGAATTAATGAAATTATCTTAGGCTTATCATTTATTCTGTAAGTGAGGACTTCTAGATTCTCATAATTTAGTCAAATCAATTATAGTTAACCGTTTCCTATCTTAGGATTCTTTCAAGTCTAGAGATTTAGGACACAATAAGGATTGGAGAATTTGAAAGATGCCGCCATTACAAGAGTAGAGTTGGCACCCAAATGGTTGGGTGGCCCTATACGAGCAGCAAGTCCCTGGACGGGCTCATAGACAGAGGGAGTTTAGAGCCACAGAGACCACGTGCAGCCCAGGGGGTAACTGATAACTGGTGCAAATTCAGTTCAAGGACCAAGAAAGCGTGAGAGGTGATACCAGCCCTGGGAGATCGCTCAGACCTGTAGAAACGGGTCTGCATTAGAACCTGGGAAAGTAGGAAGAGATTACTGATGCTATTGTTGGCAACTCCCTGATAACTTCCCATGAGGCTTCAGCAGTGGGGTGTCTTGTCTACATATCTTCTTTGCTGGGGTCTGTCCTGGAGCTTTTCTTACGGCTCACTCCCTTCTAATTTTAAATCAGACATCCTCTTTCGCTCCATCCCTGCTGCTGACCTCGTTTCAAAATAATTCCAAGATCCTGTCTGGTCCAATGAGCCCACTGTCTTTGAATACCCCCTGCTGGAACTCGTGAACCCACATTTCAGGTCTATGTGCCTGTGGAACTGCTGCTGCTGGTCCCACAACACTCCTGCTGAACAGACTCCCGTTGCTCACAGAATCCCAGAAACTCACATGTCTAACCATTTGCATGTGAGTGCTGTAAGTGCTCTTGAAACCACGACCAGTGAGGCTGGGGCGGATGCCACAGTTACTGCAACAGCCCAGAGTTGCCTTATGTTGTTGTTGTGACTGATGCCAGAGGCACAACCAGAAGCTGGCGGGGGAGAATATCACCCTCTCTGCCTTCTCTCCTCCTGCCAGTTCCTCCCATGCGCAGAAACAGGGAAGCATGTTTAAAACATTCTAGCTCTTTGGAACTCAGAAAACAGAGAAAGATACAAACAGAGCGAATGATCACAGACTAATCATCACGATCGTTAAATTTCTTGCACCATTGGTAACTTCTGGTATTGTTACTATTTAAAAAAATAATAATACCAAGATCCTCAGTCCCCTATCCTAGCCATTCAGAAAAAGTACAGGATGCTGCATTCAATTTCATTTTCAGATAAACAATGAATAGTGTTTTAGAGTAAGTAGTTTCCATAAAATGTCCCATGAAATATAGCATTACACATACATACATACAGGATCAAAATGTTGCATGAAACATTTATGCTAACAAGTGTTGATTATTTGTCTGAAATTCAGGTTTAACTTGTTGTCCTATATTGTAATTACTAGCCCTAGCAATCCTACCCCCAAGAGACACTACTGCATGAGGTAGTGTCTCCCTCATTCATTCACTGCAACTTTTATTATCAAACTTTCTATGACTTGCAACTCTCTCTCTTCCTTCTGTCTTTCAACAGGGATACTTGGTGGCAGAGACCGTATTCTTACCATTATTAATTAAATACCCATGCATGCAGGGATCCTGATCAACCCTGGAGACATAAAATGGTACATGTCGTGGGTGCTAAAGCACTACTCAGACACAATCCCTCTGTTCCAGAATTGAGATGTTCATCCCCCCACCCGCCGGGAACATGGGAGGACACTGAATTTCAGCTGGACCCCTCCTGAAAAACTTCCGTGAAGCCATAGAGACCCACCTTGCCTAGATCATGGCCCCTTGTGGGGCTAAGGGTTTGCCCACTCTGAATGGCTGGGAAATGCAGGGGTACAAAGCCTGGTTGTTTTTTGTTTTGTTTTGTTTTGTTTTTTACCCAAAAGTAAGGTAAGTCTTCTCTAAACATGGGATCATGCTTCCTGGAACATTTCAGATAAGGATGTCAGAGTCAACTTTCCCAGGGGTTCAATATGCAAAAGTACTTAGGGAGCCTGAGCAGCCCGTCTTGGTGGCGAAACAACACTAACAGCAGCAGCAACGGCGACGACATTCTGCAATCTAAAATCTAGTTTTCTCTTATTTCTGACTGCTCCTCAGCTTCCAGATGAAGAGCAGCGCGTGATCATTGAATGAGTGAAAAAAGATCAAGCGACTAGGTGAGTTA
Organism: Mustela nigripes; assembly: GCF_022355385.1. Lineage (NCBI taxonomy): Eukaryota > Metazoa > Chordata > Mammalia > Carnivora > Mustelidae > Mustela > Mustela nigripes. Next base: position 191,655,201 of record NC_081559.1, on the reverse strand, counting down.
TGTCTGTACTTCTCCAATCTCTCTCCTTTTAGCTTCATATACAACTACCTGTGAGGTATCCTGCAACTTATTTTCTGATACCTACTTTGACAATTACTGAATTTTAATTGAAGTGTCTGGCCATTTACATTTGAAATGGGTGTCTACATGTCTACTATTTGACCATTGGCTTTCTCTATGTTCCCTCGGATTTTGATTCCTTAGTGTCCGTTCTTCTTTTTTCTGTTGGATGCTTATTAATATTCTATTTTAATCTATATCTTGATTTTTTTAACTATATTTTTTTGTGGAAGTTTCAGTGGGATTTCTAGGGTTGACATTATATATTTAATTTTTTACAGTCTGCTTGTAGTTAATATGGTACTACCTCAAATAGAATAGAACATTTATTACCATATGGATCCCTTTATCATCTTCTGTTATGTTATAGTTATCATATTTATTCCAGCTACATTCTTTAAAAACCCTATCAGAAAAGGTCATAATTTTATTTTCTTTCTAGCGCCGAAGTTTCGATGTTTGATACTGTCTCATAGGACTATGATACTCTGCTCATTTTTTTCTTTTAATCCTTCCCCTCACTTTTTTCCTGATCAGACAGTCTCAACTGATCTATTTTCAATGAGTAATTAGAAATATTTTGAAACTATTTTCTAAGACAAAGTTCAATGGTGGTATGATTAGATGAAAATCATGTGCACAGTTTGGGATATATATATATATATATGTATGTAATTGGTGATGACTATGAGACCTCTAAATTTAGACATAGTCTTAAGTATGGAGGAGAGTTTAGGCTGGAGATCTAGCTGTGGGCATGGGCATATATGATTACATTATAAGCCATGGTAGGATAACTTAAAAAAATTTTTTTTTAAAGTTTTCCTTTTTTTTTTTTTAAATTGAAGTAGGCTATACACCAAGCATGGAGCCCAATCTTGGGCTTGAACTTACAACCCTGAGATCAAGAATCTGATGCTTAACTGACTGAGCCAACCAGGTACCCCCACCCCCTTGTTATGGAAGGATGAAATTGTAAGAAGAGAACATGAAGTATAATGAAAATGACCCTGGGCCTATTTATCAGGGAAGTCCAATATTCAAGTTAAAGTTAAAACCAGAGCTGCAGGAGAAACATCAGTAGAAATCAGTGGCATAGGAGAAAAGAAAGTAGATTGTCCCAAAAATGAGGGAAGGATTCACATTTGACACACCAGTTGCCCTTTAGACTAGATAATCTCCCACCATTCTAGCTTTCTGGCTCAAGTGAAAGTCCCCAATATCCTCACAATTGCTATTATCTACTACCTCGGGTCCCCTGAATGAGCATCTCCTTTCAATTTAAGCCAGTTTCCAGCATCCTCCTCCTCAATATAGACCTCTTGAATTATGCCTTTTTTCCAGCTCATACAGAACTCGGAAATGCGATTCAGTTTAAAATGATGCTTTTATAACAATGGACTATCAGAGAATACAGTTTGCTTGGAGGGCAAAATGACGGACAATCCGTGACATGCTGCTGGCGTCAGCTTGTACTGACTCTGAAGAGTCGGACGCGCCAATCTTTCCGACTCTTGAGTCATGTCATGTCGGTGGTTTAAAATCAGTCATCTTCCCCTATAGAAATCAGAAAATGCAACAAATTATAGAGTTTTTTTTTTTAATAGAAAAAGCTATGGCTGAGTTGTGTCCTCCTAAAATTTATTGGTTGAAGTCTTGACCCAGAATGTCACTGTATTTGGAGATAAGATTTAAAGAGGTAAAAAAGTTAAAATGAGATCACTAGGATGGGCCTGATCCAATATGGCTAGTGTCCTTGTAAGATGAGGTGATTAAAGCACAGAAACATGCAAAGGAGAGATCATGTGAAGACATAGCATTGGGAGAGCTTTCTACAGGCTAAGGAGTGAGCTCTCTGAAGAAACTGACCCTCCTGACATCCTGAGCTCAGAATTCTAGCCTCCAAAATTGTGAAACAGTAAGTTTTTGTTGCTTAATCTGTTGCCCTCAGTTCTGTCCCAGTCTGTGGTGCTTTTTTCTACGGCAGCACCAGCTAACAAACACAGAGAGCGAGTTGTTAAAGATTTTATTTATTTATTTATCTGACAGAGAGACAGATCACAAGCAGGCAGAGAGAGAAGGGGAAACAGGCTCCCTGCTGAGCAGAGAGCCTGATGTGGGGCTGGATCCCAAGACCCTGAGACCATGACCTGAGCTGAAGGCAGAGGTTTAACTCACGGAGCCACCCAGGCACCCCGAGAGCAAGCTGTTAAAGAGACATCAGCATATCATGCTAAAAACCCTTCAAAAGTATTAAAACAGCTCTAATAATAAAAATCAGAACCTAAAACTTGAAAGCCAATAATATTTAGCCTATATCAACAGAGACTTTGTTATACGCCAGCTGCTGTCTTTGAGCTGTACTATCCCATTAATGACAGTCCTGCTCACCCCAGGACAGCGGTGGTGGCGGGACCAGAGGAGGGATGAAGGCAAGAGTGTCGGGAAGGATCACAGCCCGGCACAAAAGGCAGCACACTGGGGTCTCACCCTTTCATTTTCAGTCCCTTGCTGCAGCCTGAGCATGTTCACTACAATCGAGTCCTCATTTTCCTTCTTGACAAAGGGACAGAGTGATTCCATGAGGCTGAGACCTCCTGTACCTGAGTCCATTCAGCTTTGTCATTCCTGATGTTCCCATGATTTTAAACAAGGGCAAGCTCTGTACCAATACAGGCAAAAGGCATAGACACTGCTCTTACCGGGCTGACAGATAATGAACCAATACACAAAAATCTTTATGACCACACGTTGGGAAATGATACGAAACAGACACATTATCCACTAAACCAGCCTTCCTCCTCCTTCATTAATGAAAGCTTGTGCCAATAGTACCAATCACAAAAAGGACAAGATAGTTTCTTCTGTTCCCTTGAGAGAGATTACGGTCACCTCCTGCCTCGTCTCGTAGACCCCATTTCGGCACACCCTTCTAGTGAAGAAGAGAAACTAGTTCTTGGCTGCTCACCTGGACTGCAAGAATACAGAGTATCTTTGCTTCATTACAATCATGACCCCAGCCTCTAGGATCACAACAGTTCTGCCAGAAACAAATCTGTTTCTTTTTCAACTATACATCATTTTGCTGAATGATGCCTGCCTCAATGCACAATCTTCTTTTATGTTAATCTAATGCAATTGTTTGGTTGGATACATTCTACAGATATATATATCTGTATATATACACACATATATCTGTATATATATACACACACCCCTCTGTATGTATATATCTGTATATATTAATAAATATGAATATATTATATATAATTATTATAATTATAATATTTATAATATTATATATAATATTTATAATATTATAATTATAATACTTATATAAATTATATATTTTATAATTATATATAATATATTAATATTTAATATATTATATAAATTATATATTTTATAATTATATATAATATATTATATAGAGACTTTATTATATTATATTAAATAATTATTTATTTACATTAATTTATGTAATTTTATGTTTATATTTATATATTTTATAATTTATATTTATTTAAGTACTTATTTGTATATAATTAAACACATTGTTTTAGCATATAATATATAGTAATATATTATATGTAATTTTAATGATTTAAATAATATTTTATAATACTTTTTATAATTTTATAGCAATTTAATAAATATTTTTAGATATTAACTTTTATAATATTCTTAATAACAAGAATATATAAATTATTTTCTTTTTTCCTTTTCTTCAGATTTTGTATTGGTTGACTTTGGCTCTGAAATTAGATTCCTCCTGCTAGGCCCTCAGGACTTCATCCAGTCAGTTTTTAGTCAGCTGAGACTGAAATTCAATGCCAGTTTTATGAGGAATGTCATCCCCAACAGAACCTCAGAATTCTGAGGGCATTTGTTGATTTGTATAAATTCTTGTTCAGTAGTGAAAAATAGTCACAATTTTTTTTTTAATATTCTTCTGTATTTTTATTTATTTATTTATTTTCGGTGTTACTCTATTTTTATTTTTGTTTCTCTTTCACAAACACATTTTTAGTGGAATAATGTATAATCACTCTACCATCTTTCTATGCATCTGTCTATCCTTCATTTCCTACCTGTGCCAAGAGTACTCCTGTCTTCACTGTTAACGCGCCACCATCACCCTTGTCAATAAATAAAACCCTATTAGAAGTGTTAAGGCACCTGGGTGGCTCAGTAGGTTAAAGCCTTTGCCTTTGCCTCAGGTAATGGTCTCAGGGTCCTGGGATCAAACCCCACGTCAGGCTCTCTGCTCAGCAAGGAGCCTGCATCGCCCCTCCCCACCAGCTCTGCCTGCTTCTCTGCCTACTTGTGATCTCTCTCTCTGTGTCAAACAAATAAATAAAATCTTAAAAAAAAAAAAGTGTTAGGTAAAAGTGACCCCACACCTATGCCATTTATGCATGAAGAGGTGTGCTTGCCCTCTGAAACAACGGTGAAGGCATTCTTTATCTATACTGCCTGGAGGAGGCAAGTGAGACTTTGAAGGTAAACACCAGGCTTGTTATTAGGTTCATAGCAAAATACAGACAATTCCTATTTTAAGAATACCAAGAAAATCATGATGTAAAGTCAAGAAAATACCACTGGTGTGGTGAAAAACTGGGTTCAAGTCCTAATTCTGCCATTTACTGATACTGTACCTCCTATATTATATTACACTATTCTGAAGGAAATTTTCTTCCCAATAATACAGTAAGTGTCATATCTCTAAATAGTGGGAAAATGGGATCCAAAAGGTAACGTGATACAATTCTTCAGGGTGGGACCTCATCCCAAAGGTAGCAACCTAAGGGTGACTTTAGTTCATGCTTGGTACTGCAGATGTTGCAACACGAGGAGCTACTTTTCACTTCTCTGGTCACGCAGAGTGCTTCCTGTCTTTGCCCGAGGTCCAATTCAGTCCTGTAAGTCCTCTCTCCCTAGCAACCGCCTCTTCATTTTCCTGGAAAATTTCCTTGGCAGTTAAAGTTTCTTTCCCATGTCTATTGGGAATATGGCAGCATGCTGAGACTCACTTGTACAGCACTGGAGGCAAAAATGTTGAGGGGACTAAATTCTGGTTCTTTTTCTCTGTAATATCATATGCATTGCGGCAGATTACATTTTTGGCAATACAACACTCTTATTATAACTTAGCTGTGTGGTAAGTCTTCAAACTCGATAGCCTCCCCTAATTTTTCCCTTCCTTTTCAAACGATTTTATTAATCTTGTTCTTTGCATTTCTAGATAAATTTTGAAATTGGCATCCTAAATTTTATAGACACCTTGATAGTCTTGATAGCCTTGATTAGTATTGCACTGAATCCATATACAAAAGTGAAGAGAACTGACTTTTTAACGATTTTGAAACTTCTAGTCAAAAGACATGATATATTTTCCATGTGTTTGGAAAGTATTTACTTTCAGCAATGTTAGGTAGCTTTTGGCTTGATTTCTTATGTATGTAGATCAATGGAATAGAATAGAAATTTCAGAAACAGGTCAACATATGCATGGTCCATTGATTTTTGACAAAAATGCCGTGTTAATTTAATAGAGGAAAACAATATTTTGTTGTTGTTTTTTTTTTTTCAAATAAATGTTTCATCAGCAATGGTATATCCACAAGAGAAAAAGTTTTCAACTCCTTAACTCATGATATATTGGAAAAAAAATTGGCTTAAGTGTGTCATATCCCTAAAGATAACATATTCCTGAAGATAATATCCCTAAAGATAATATAACTGTAAAAGCTTTAGGTGCAAACAGGAGGAAATCTGCAGTATTGTGTCAGACAATACCTTCTTGCATAGAACAACAAAAACATAAGCCTTATAGAAGTGGTTGAGTTGGATTTCATCACAAGTGAAAACTTCAACCATTCTTCAGCCATCTTAAGGAGATGAAAGACAATCTTCAGAATGCAAGAGGGTAATTCAGTCTCCATACCTAACAAAGGATTTGTATCCAAAAATGAGAACCCTTTCAACCCAGTAAGAAGACAAATCATCCAGTTAAAAAATGGACACTTTACTAAAGCATGTCCTAATGGCCAGCAGTCATTGCTTATTTATGAAAAGGAACACATAGCATTACTCATCATCAGGGAAATGCACATTGAAACCACAATGAAAAACTACTACAAATCTTTCAGAATGATTAATCTTTTTGAAATTTTAAGGTTATGCTGAAGATTTAGAACATCTGCAACTTGCACACACTGCTTTGCACTGAGTAGAGAAACACAACTGCTCTGCAAAACTGGCAGTTTTCTATGAAGTACAGTACACACTGAGCATAGGCCCCTGGGATCCCACTGCCCTGTGTTACTGAATACCTTCTTAGATCCGTGCTAAGTATCCTTCCCATTTCCTTGACTCCTTTAGAACATCCGACAACACAACGTTAATGTCAGAAAGACCGTTTTTACTTGCTTTCTTCGCTCCTTTTTTGCTGCATGTCCTAAAAACAGAAAACAGCTGTTAATGGACAAATTAACATTAGCAATTAAAAAAAAAAAAGCCAGTGAAAATGCAAATATTTTAGCAAGCTTGAGAAAAAGAATTAAAACTGGCCTTATGCCACCAAAAGTGCTATACATTTCTCAATCTCTTGGTTTCCTTTGGAACAAGATGTTAAGCATTTGTCTTATTTTGAGTTTTTCTTTTCTGAGAGAAACTCATGCTTTCTTCTGAAGTGACTCCTCCTCCACTCAACCTTCTTCCCTTCCTTCGCTTGGCGCTCTTGCTTAACCAGCTTTCACGGGTAATGGGCATGTTTATGGCCTTGATGTTGATGACAGTCTTGGGGTATATACTTACACCAAACTCATTAAGGCATATACATTAGATATGTCTATCATAACTCAGTAGGGTGGTCTAATAAATAAGTAAAATCATTATATTCTGGAAATACTTATTAAAATATTTAAAGATAAAATATCTCCAATTTGCTTCAGAGTGATTTGAGATGGGAAATGGGTGGAGGCTAATGTAAAGCATGGTCGGTCACCAGTTGATAATTATTGAATCTGGGTGATGTAATTGGTAATATTCTCTACTTTGTGTATGCTTAAAATTTTCTATAGTTGCTGAGTTTTCAGAAAGAATCTTTTTTTTTTTTTAAAGATTTTATTTATTTATTTGACAGAGAGATTACAAGGAGGCAGAGAGGCAGGCAGAGAGGGAGAGGGAGGAAGCAGGCTCCCTGCTAAGCAGAGAGCCCAATGTGGGGCTCAATCCCAGGACCCTGAGATCATGACCTGAGCTGAAGGCAGAGGCTTTAACCCACTGAGCCACCCAGGCGCCCCTCAGAAAGAATCTTTTCTAACAAGTAGGTTTTAGTAAAAAAAAAAAAAAAAAAAAAAAAATGGAGAAGAAGCTTGAGAAGTGGCCCCAAAGGATGTGACCAAGGAGAGGAAGAGAGAAGACTGAGGGCCTCTATGAAGATATGGACTTGCAGGACCAGAATTTGGCAGGAAGTTCAAAGCTTCCTTTTTTCTTGATGAGAACTTTAAGAGCAGGAGATATGGGGAGAAAAAACAAAGAGAAAAGAAATGTGGCTAATTAAGAAGTGATGGGAACCTTGTAAAAATAGCTGTGTCAGAAATTGCATTAAGCAACATGTCCTTGAAAAATGAGAATGTATTCAGATGAGGACAGCCAGATGACAAGCCCTCAGTAGAGCAATTAAGGGAACGGGTTAATGAAGTTACAGAGTCATTTAAAATGAGTTGGGAAGTATGTGGTGTAGCTAGGCACTACCCAAAAAAGAAAATGAGAGCAAGTGTGAATATTCTATACACATGTGTGGCTGTATATGTGTGTGCACATGCATACGTGCACACATGTGTGGACATACACGCACACACATACGCCTGCACACACAGCTCCTACTCTGGTTCTCTACAAGATAGTGGATCCCCAGGCATCATATGCATACCTTGTGTAGTCTTTAGGTTGATGGTATCCTTTGATGATTAAGTTCAGAAACAGTAGCGGCCATTGTTCCTTTATCATACACATTGTCCTATATTTTTGCTTTTTTTGTCACAATTAGAAATCAATATATTAACTATCATGTGAAAAATTTTGAATCTTTTAAAAACAAATTTTGCTATGTTTAAATGAGGTTTTAAATTCACCTTTTTATTTTTTTAAAGCAGAATATACTGACCTCGATATTGAATTTCCTTTCTTTGCATTGAAAAAGTGGCACGTTTTACCTGAATCCCAGGATCTATTTAATAAGTCACTTACTAGAGTGAGGCAGGATTTTCAAAGGTTCTGTTTTCTTTTTATAATCTCAATTTTATAATACAAAATAAGCTTGGCTGGTGTGGGAAAAACTGGCAAGTCGGACAAAGAGAGGGAAAGAGAGACGTAGGAGGAAGTGAATGAGGGGTAAGGACCCCCCTGAGGCCGAGATCCTGGCAACAGCACAAAACCTGCAGTATTCTGGTAACCTTCCCAATGCCACCTCTCAGTCTGTGCCTCTTGGACTAGATCTTACATACTAATATTGTTGAAAGAATATGGTGTTATGTCTATTGTCCTTGCCATGATTGCTGTTGGCAATTTTGTCACTGTTTGTTATAGTAACATGGTGACCCATATGGTCTGGGAGAAGTGTCTCTTGCACAAATTGTGCGCTGCTTATAGTAACAGTTTGCCTTCACTCTTGGTTATTTTCCAAATACTCTCTGTAATCCTTCATTTCTATACCTGGATCATTTGAGTGAGTTTCCTTTTGCTAAATAATGAGATTTGTGGGGGGCCCAAATATATATCTTTCTTCACCCCATAAACTTGAAACCACCTAAGGAGGAAGTCAGAGATCTGATATGAGCTTTATTATTATCTAATATAACTTTTCTTGGGTATGTGGGGGCAGATCACTCCCTGCAGAGCAAAGGTGAACATCGCTGCCCTGAGCAATGTTTGGTGAAAAAGCAGAGAGAACCCAGCGAGACTGGGCTGAGGGTCTCGCTGTTTATCCCACTCTCACTCTGCAGATGAATCCCACTTTCCTTTCCAGAAAATAGAAGCTTCTAGTTCTTAATGAAAACGTGAGCAAGGTGTACAAATCTTCCCACAACACCAATAATTGCCAATAATTTGTCCATCTCTTACTTCATATTTGAGCAATTTTGGACAGTTTTCAATGACCACCACCTTCCTTTGGGTTCCTTTTCAAAGTGTTCTGCTCACCCAGGGCATTAGTCTTTCCTGATTCACCTGGCCCAGTAGGCGAATCAGGTTGAGCAGATTCTCAACCTGGTCAGAAGAAAGGGAGTCTCGCACCCTCCCCACATCTCGGAGACCTAATGTGGCTCCCACTATTTCTAGTCATGCTGCATGTGCTACAGTGAATAGGCAGGGTTGAGGAACAGGCTGGGCCCAAGTGCTTTTATCATCAGTGCAGTGAGGAAAATCATTCTGCCCACTGGCTCTTAAAGCTTTCTGCTTTGAAGTGACCAGCTCCACTTTGGCTCAGATGTCATTGTCCAAAATAAGCCATATGGCTACACCCAACAATAAAGAGAGGACAAATATGTTCTCTCCTTAGCCCAGAATAAGCAGTGACCTGGGCAACTTTGGTACACATATCAGTGAATGACAAGTGCATGTGGCAAAGGGGAAAGCACATTCTAATAGCTGTTACCCCTCAGCTGAAGGGCTTGAGGAGATTAGACGAGCCAATAGAGAAAAGACTGAAATTGGGTCCATACCAGGTCCCCTTTCTATTGAGAACTTATCCAGTAGCAAGTGAATGAACTGATAGCTTCTCTAGCGAATTTCATTTGAGATGATAGGGTGATGACTAATAGAAGAAACTATGAACTTAGACTCAGAAGAACGTCTACCTACGTGCCTTTGATTTCTGCTCTTTTGTTATCAAGGCTTATGCTATGGATTTAATTGTGCCCCTCCACAAATTCATATGTTGAAACCCCACCCCATTGTGATGGTATTTAGAGATACTATCTTAGAGAGATAATTAGGTTTAGATGTGGTCATGAGGCTGGGGTCCTCATGATGGGATCAGTGCCCCCCTAAAGGAAAAAGAAGAGACACCCGAGGGATTGGTTTCTCTTTCTTTCTATCTCTCAGTCATTGGACCACACAGTGTGAAGACAGCCATCCCTGAACTAGGAAGAGAGCTATCACCAGAAAAATCAATCTGTCAGCTTGGACTTCCTCAATATTGGACTTCCCCACCACTGGCAACTGTGAGAAATAAATTCTTGTTGTTTAAACCACCTGGTCTATGTTATTTCGCTATGGCAGCCTAAGTTGACGAATACAGCTAATAAGCACCCCTCCCGTTCTCTGAGTCTCAATCTCATCTTCTATAAGTTGTACTTCAGACTCTCTACCCCACCTTCCCTGTAGGGTTATAGGGAGGAACTAGGAAACAAACACGATAATGTCCTAAAAATTGCTTTGCGACCTATGCAAAAGCTATGTAAATAAAAAGATTGGTAGTAATGTTTCACACTCTCTTGTTTTTCCTCTATAAAATTTCCATCTTCCCAGCCTTGGCCATTTGCTCAGTCCATGATCACTGCTTATTAAGGACTGCTAGTGACATTAAGGTAACATGATCGGTGAAAACGCCATAAAGAGCTACAGTGGCACCACTTGGAAGTGTTGTTGCCAAGCTTTGTTGTTCAGACTGAATTAGCATCCCATGGGCAAGAGAGACAGGGCAGAGACTCTACAGACTATTGGTGGATTTGGGTCAGAAGTAGCCCTGCACCGACAAGCCTTTGTGACCTTGGCTAAATCACTTAGCCTTTCTGAACTTGTGTGCTAAAACTGTTAAACTGTATTAAAAAGAGCTCTTACCTTACAAGTTTGTTGTAAAAAAAAAAAAACAAAAACAAAACCAGTTCTTCCAATTTCCTAGAAATTCATTTATTTCATGGTGAGGCTCAGGAACAGTATTCTACTGCACGGAAGGGCAGGTGTCAGTAGTAGCCCATGAGCTGGGGAGAGCTCTGAAGGCAGTCAATGTCGGTAGACTCATACCCAAGGTAGCATTTTGCTACTTCTGCAGCATTATTCAATCACTTCGTTTATCAAATATTATTAACTATTTTAGGCACTAGGGATACAATATACGAAGTAGACAAAGTCTTGCTCTCACAAGAGGCAATCAGAAACCAAAAGAATATATTAAATATTCTGTGCAATCAGATGGAATAGGTACTATGGAGGGAAATAAAGCCAGGTGACGTGGCAATGGAAGAAGACATCAGCGATGTGTGAGAGAGAAGGTCTCTGAATCGGAAGTGAACGTATTCCAAGGAAGTAAAGGCCCGTGCAAAAGCCATGGCAGAAAAGAGAGCTAATCAAGAAAAGCGAGAAAACTGGTGCAGTTGAAGCAGAATGTGTGGGGGGGGAGGGTCAGGAAAAGACAATGGAGGCAATCAACCTCAAGTTCATCCGCCTCTGGCGGGTTATTATACACTGTAAACATATTTCTGCTGGATCTTATGTGTCTGAGGTTTTGTTAGGATATCGTAAAACACTTTATGCGAAAGCACACCCCATCCTGAAATTATAAGAAATCTCTTAAGAGGTAAGAAATGAGCTGAACATACCCCTTGGCTCCAGTTCCATTCGGTCTCGATGAAGTAACCTACCAACTACTCTTCTGCTACCACCACTTAAAGTCCCTGAAATGCATGGTCGGGGTCATGTACACTCTCCAAGTTAACCCAAACTTCTGCCCCTAATTGCTGAATGAGACAATAAACAAAAAATTCTAGAAGGGTACCAGGGACATCGATGTTAGCCACTGTTATTATTTTCCCACTACCGTTGTGAGTTGGTCAAAACAGAAATGAAAGGAAAAGCAAAAACTCTGCTTTGGATATCTCTCCCTAAAGAGGGAAGTGGAGAACAGACGGAAGGTCTACCTCTCCTCAGTGATGCACAGCCATACAAAAGGGAAAAGACATTCATCAATCACTTGTGATTATATTTCTAGCCAGGAATACGAACTCCAGGAAAGTACTTTTTATGAAGCCCAATATTTTTCAATATATTTGAGCAAATCTGATCCTGAAGTTGAGAGTGAAAAGTGAATGAGGATGATGGTAGAAGTGAGTTTGCCGGTTAATAAATAGAGATCCGATATGGACGTGGATATAGATGCAACTATCATAATTATTAGTATCCTTGTATAATTGCTTTTTAATATAAGTATAGACATGTTTCTCTCCTAGCAACACCATTCTATAAAAAAAAAAAATGTCATTCCACTAATGCCTGAATCTGCACCATCAGTAGGTGTTTTTGATGTATTTGAAAGTATGTTTTATGCACAGGAAGAAGATTGAGAGGTTTATTGAACTTAGAAAATTAATTTTAATGCATTACTATTATAAAATTGAAATCCTGTTTTTGTGCTTTCTAATTTACAAATCATCTTATTTTCTATTTATAAATCCAGAAGATATTAACAAAACTTTTAAGTCATCCTTGGCAATTTAAACTAAAGTCCATTACATGTTTTTAACTTTATTTATAAATCTAATGTGCTCACTTTTATTTTTAAGTACTTCCATTCTCCAATAAGCTAAGCTTCCCAAACACTTAAGCAACTTCTACAAATCTAATAAATCAAAATTATGAGATGTCCTAACAGTTTCACAGATGTGTAAAGTTTTCTCAGACTAGTCAACTTAGAATGACAAGGAAAATAAAAATTTCAATTCCACATTTTAAACTGGAATCAATTTAATCTTTTAGATGCTCTACGATGTCAAATTATGCTTTAATATGTCAAATTCTCCTAAGTTATAAATGATTAAAATGTCAAATAAGCTCAGGTTATTTCAAAACTTAACATGAAAATATGAACCCTATGAGTTATAATTTGCTTCCTCATATTCAAAACGAAGCCTGTCATTTCCTGTGGTGAAAGTACTCCCTTAGGCATCAATTGGTTTATTCGTGCAACCTACAACACCTACTATGTGCCAGGCACCATTTAAGATACCGTGTCTAAAAGAGTGGGAAAAAAATAAAAAGATCAGTGTCCTCAACTTATGAAACACAAATACTAGGGGAATGCCAGGGCAGCGAGAATGACAAGAAACACATAATCGAATCCCAAGGTGTTTCAGAAGCTTGCCTTGGAGAAAAGGTCCCTGGATAGGGAGATCCTGAGTTCCTATGTTGACACCTGAGCAGCATGGTCAGGAAAAGACTCCCGGAAAGGTAGCAACTGGGAAAACACGTAAAGGAGATGAAGAGATTTGTCTTGAGGAATCTGCAAGAGCATTCAAGGCAAGGGAAGAGCAAATGCAAAACCCGGAGAAGGGGATGTGGCTGACCTGGGAGAAGAGGAGCCAAGGGTCAGTGTGCCTGGAGCAGGTGAGGCAAGAGAAAAGAGGGAGGGCATAATTCAGACAGGAGAAGTGGTCTAGGATGTGGGAAGCCTTCTGGTCCCTTACTCTGATTGGGAAGGAAACTCAGCGCAGTGCACTGTGAGCAGGAGCGTCAGGACTCAGGAGAGACCTGATGTAATGGAACATTGAGTCGGCTGAGTCCAGCTCCCGTACTGAGATGAGAGGTGTGTAGGGGCTGGGAGGTGCAAGAGGAAATGCCAGGAGACAGCGGAGAGCCATGGCGAGGATCCAGCTGAATGGCAATGACGGTTGTGACCAGGTTGTGACCAGCGAGGTAATCGGATTCTAGCATTTAGGAAGGGAACCCAAAGGCTTTACTGAGAGTTGGGAAATGAAATTGAAGCGTGACCTTAAGATCTGAGGCCAGAGCTACTGGCAGGATGAGATGGGGAAGACCACAGGAGACAAAGTGCTGTTCCTATTCGGAGTGTGTTAAGTGCGGGAACTCTTAAACATCACGCAGGGACACCAAGTCATTTCAGTAAGCCTGGTTAAAATGTTTCTGTACTAATCAGACTTGGGATTGCCCGTTTACCAAGTGAATTGAAATGACATATTAACCAACAAGTCTCCTGTAACATGAAACATAGAACTTCAGATAATAGGAACAATTTTTTTCTTATACTCATTTTGTGGAGGAATGTAGAAACGATCTCTAAGGCCCTACCCTTCAAACGGGTCTTATAGTCTATACCCCATGGATTCACCATATGCCTAAATTAATCATTGTTAGTGTTTTATGTGTTTTTTGAAACAATTTAACAGGACATGACGTATCTCTTTATTGTCTGATGCTATTCTGTCATCTCCACATTCTTCCGCTCTGGCAGAACCACTTTTCTCATGGATATTTAAATAGATTTTGTGGATCTTATTTTTACCTCATTGAACTTGCTGGAGTTAAGATCCCACCTCTAAAAGTAGTCCAGCTAAAATCACCTCCCCAGAATTTCCTTTTGTTTTGTTTTTCCAGGCTTTTTTTTTTTTTCTTTTGTTTTTGGAGATAAGCTCTATCTAATTCCAAGCTCTGAAGATGAATATTGTGGGCAGGGGTTAATACATTAAAATCAACCACACTTTATTTTTTCTTGATCTGAGAGAGCTCAGGCAGAGAGAAAAATCTTTTGGCTTTTCAAAAACTTAACAAAAGAGTTCTATATGAATAAGCAGAGTGTTCAAAGACCAATTTTGATCCCTGATTGTGGGGTTGTTGATCCTATTAGAAGGAGAACAGATTTTTCCACACATAGAACAATAAGAAGATGCATCCATCATCTCTCAAAGCCTAATTACCGGTTACCCAACCACCTCCAACAGGATCCACGTTCCTGACAAGGATGAAAGTGCTTTCTTCAGAGCCCAAGTGGTGTTACGTAAACGCACAAGTGACAACTTGTGTGTTTCATCTGCAACAACCACGCCCCCCCACCAAGTCCTCCATAAGGTTATTCCCTCTACAAGGTTAATAAGTGCTTGGTTATTTGGAGAGGATGGACTAGTTAACTGTTAGAGAGGTGGAGGTGAAATCTTAGCAAAGCGGGAAAGAGGACATTTTAAGCACAAGACTGCCATCTAGAATCACCATGGGACAGCATGAATTACTCACAGAAACTCAAATTCATTAAGAAGAGTGAACAGAGATGCCCTTCAGCGGACGAATGGATAAGGAAGATGTGGTCCATATACACTATGGAGTATGATGCCTCCATCAGAAAGGATGAATACCCAACTTTTGTAGCAACATGGACGGGCCTGGAAGAGATTATGCTGAGTGAAATAAGTCAAGCAGAGAGAGTCAATTATCATATGGTTTCACTTATTTGTGGAGCATAACAAATAGCATGGAGGACATGGGGAGTTAGAGAGGAGAAGGGAGTTGGGGGAAACTGGAAGGGGAGGTGAACCATGAGAGACTATGGACTCTGAAAAACAATCTGAGGGTTTTGAAGGGGCAGGGGGTGGGAGGTTGGCGGAACCAGGTGGTGGGTATTAGAGAGGGCACGGATTACATGGAGCACTGGGTGTGAGGCAAAATAATGAATACTGTTATGCTGAAAAGAAATTAAAAAAAAAAAAAGAAGAGTGAACGGCATTTAGTATCATTTACATAAGAGAGTAGAAACAGGCTCAACTAATGTACCTGCTAAACACAAATCTAGTTAAAAAAAAAAAAAATGGCTGAATGCAGAGTTCTAGCACTGAAATGAATGAATGCATTTTCAACCACTTGGAAACTGTTTTCTGAGAATTCCAAATAATGGAAGTTTTCTGTAGAATCATACATTATTATATCTACAAGGAAATGTCAAATCCATTTCCTTTTAGTGGAAACAGGTCTGGGAAGGCTAGGTGACTTTTTTGGCATCACATAGCAGGTTATTTTCAGATCTTGATGAAAAAATAAAACCAAAATATCCAGTGTGGAGTTTTATTCATTTCATGTTTTGAATGAAGATTTAATTTTCTTTCTATTTATTATTTTATTTTTACCACATACTAATTGTACTATGAGTCCTTAAAAGTTACGGAAAATTAGACTTACTATTTCCTCCCGTTACTGCATAAAGTGCTTTATTTCCATTTGTTCATGATCCTCTGGACGTAGTTCTATGTTTCAAGGATCGCATGACCTTAAGCCAATTTTGGACTTGGCTATTTTTGCCACATTTTTAGTGTTCTCTAATTAACCAGATTGTTTTGTTTTCATTTTTCTTAAGGCCTAATTTTAAAAAGCTTGGTACATTTCCCCATTAAGTTAAGTCTGTCTTTTTAGTAGCCGGTTTTACCACATTTGTTTTAATTTATCTTTTCTCAAGTGAAAAGCCTTACCCCCTGACCACAATATTTCATTTTCAGAACTTGGAGCAGACAGAACTTATCTCTAAAATCACAACCAAAGCCAACCAACCCACAAATGAAAATCCCATATGTATTGTTTCATTTACATTCCCACTTCTTAGTTTAAACATTTCCAACCTACAGATAAATTAGGTGTCCAACAAATCAGAAAAAAAAAAAAAAAGAATTTGGTAGCATACAGAATTCTTGTATTCTAATTTCTCTATCAGAAATTTCTCTTCATGTAGGTATCTTATTTGCTACAATATTTAATATCTCTAAATCTAACATTGTCCAAAATATTTTATTTCATTTTATTTTGGGAGACATCTTTCTAGAAGATTTTCCTATTTATTTTTACAATAACCTAATGCAATCGACATTATTTGTATAACCAGGAAATTCAAGCACCACACATTAAGGGGCAGCACTAAATGTTAAACGTATTCCTCATTTCTTCTTCCTCCAAAATGTTCGTAGCTCTGTATGTGGAATGGTGGCTATATCCATCTCAAGTGTTCTCAGAAGGCTGTAATGATGATCAAGAATCAACAGAGAAAGCATTTTTAGTGGACCTCATTTAACTACTAAAAGACAATCGCTTGATAAGACACTTTTTTTTTTCTCAATTCAAACATTTGTGATATTAAGTATTCCAGAAATATATTAAGTTCTGAGTATTTTGTAAAAAATATTTTATTTTTTATTTATTTGAGATAAAGAGCAAGAGAGAGAAGTGGAGTGGGGGGAAGGGCTGAGGGAGAAGCAGGCTCCCTACTGAACAGAGCCCAACGTGAGGCTCAATCCCAGGACTCTGAGATCGTGACCCGAGCTGAAGGCAAACCCTTCACCAACGGAGCCACCCAGGCACCCCGGTTCTGAGTATTTTTAATAAATTGACTGCACATCTTAAAATCTTCTCATGATACCTCAGTATCACCATCATGTAGGGGAGTTTTCAGATCATTCTGTCTCACCCATGTATCACCTGTGTCTCCTGTCATTTAAGCTCTTCAGAGATGAGCTGAGTTTCCATTCTGTACTTGTATGAGTTTTAATGTTCTACCTGAAATATATGCAAATGTAGAGTTTACTCCTTCTGCTGGATTGTCATTCCATGTGATTGTTTTCTGTCCACATTACTCCTTTTCATTCTTCCTATAACAAATTGCAAAATAGTGCCCAGAGTGGTGACCAGTAACAGTGCAGGAGCTGTAAAGGGTTGCATTCACAGATTAATAAGGTTAGTGCTTTTGCACTGGCTTATGTGTAGCAGAGGAATACTGGTCGCTGAGTTATTCCACCATATTAATACATACTAAAGCAGAGGGAAGTGCTTTTATTTTTTAACTTTCCCGTGGTAGCATGTGGTGACATTAATTGATTCTAGCATCTTCCAGTTCAACAGAGAAATCCTTATAATTATCAGCTTATTTTCCTCCCTCTTCTTTTCTTATAGAAGGAGCATGTTTCTATGCTAAGCTGATTTCCAGATTTTGTGATGCAGAATTGGATTTGGGGCAAACTGGATATTTTAATTATATTATTTGTATACTTGTATGTTTTGTCTTTCTTTCCCATGACTGAAGACACTCAACTATTCTGTTCATTTTTCTACTCCCTGTGTCTAGAATGGTGTCCAGCATGTAGTAAGCATTTTAAAGTAAATATTTCTCAGCTTTATTTAAATAAGCAATTATATTTATCCTGTTTCCTAACCATGAACATGGAGAAAATGATTTTCCTAAAAAAGGAAAACAAGAGAGCAAAAAGACCTAGTATTTATTTTGTGCCCTTACATTTCAGGCTCTGTATTAAACATATTATATTTATCTATAATGTGTAATTTAATTCCTGTAACTGCACAATAGAGAAATCGTATTTAGAGGTAAGAAAACATTAATTCAGCTATGTTAGGTAAGTACTTCAAAGTTCTATAGATTGTAAATAGCAGAGTCAGAATATAAAATCATTTTTCCCTATTTTTCATACTGAGTTTCTAGTTTGATCAACATAACGACCGTACAGTAGCATATGTTAGTTTGCTTAAAAAGAAGGTGAGAGTAGGAGAGGAGAAATAACCTCTCCAGAGTGATGTAGTTGGTATGTAATTGAACACTGACTCCTAATAGAGACTTTTTTTTTAAACATTTTATTTATTTATTTGACAGACAAAGATCACAAGTAGACAGAGAGGCAGGCAGAGAGAGAGGAGGAAGCAAGCTCCCCATGGAACAGAGAGTCCGATGTGGGTTGATCCCAGGACCCCGAGATCATGACCTGAGCCGAAGGCAGAGGCTTTAACCCACTGAGCCACCCAGGTGCCCCCTAATAGAGACCTTTAATGGTTGACTAGAGTCCTGATCCTCAGGGATGCCAAACCATCAGCATAAGCAGCACCTGTTGGCTTATTGGATATAGCATGTCCGAGCCCCCGCTCCAGGAAGACTAGGGTTTTCTCAGTAATTTGTCTTTCAAGAACCAAATGAAATATGGGAAGATGACAAGCAACTGTAGGGGCCAAGCCCAGGCCGCTCCCAAGTGTGCCACTTCGGCATAGTGATTTTTCTGAATTAAAAGGTACTTATGAAATGAAACAGCCAGTGTAAAAAGAACACTCTGACCCTACTTTATGTCCAAAAAGCAGGAACTAATTCTACTATCTGAAAGTTACCCTCTCTATACCTGGAGGTAAAGAGACATCCTTATCAGCAGAGACAGAGAACCCAGAGCCGAAAAGACTATGTAAACAATCCTTCACTTTTATTTATTAAATACCTCAGGCCAAATTCTGTACAGAATTCCTTACTACTTGAAACTCCCAAACAACTGAACTGTCCTGCCAATTCCTCATGGGTTTATTGTTTCTACGTCAAAAACATGTAAAAACTGCCTGCCTTGGTCATTTCTTTGGGTCTCAATTTCATTATCGGGCCTCTGTGTATATGTAATTAAACTTTGGGTCCTTTTCTCCTGTTAATCTGCCTCATGTAAATTTAATTTTTAGAGCAGCTGGAAGAACTTTAAAGGATAGAGGAAAATCCAGGCTCCCACAATCTCCCCAACAAAGATTATATATGACAAGAATCCCCACTTAAAAGACCTGTCCTAATGTTCTCTCCAATCAGTTGTGATAAGTCCTTAGAACATTACTAAATCTAAATTTAAGAGGCCCATGGAAAGATTCAACACATTAAAATTTAAGGTTCGAAAATTTTGGCAGGTGTTTTCAGGATAAGACTCAATTTATCACAGGAGTTGTCATTTCTTTGATTTCTTCTCCAGCAAAAATGTGATAAAAGGCTGATGTAAGGTACTGTTGGCACTCTTTGAATGGATCCTGATAAAAAGTCTTGCTTTGGACAAAAGAAGCTGCTGAAGAAGGCATAACACAATAACACGTCACAGATGGCTCCTAGAACAAGCAAGGTGGGATGGAGAGGGCTTGGTGATTAAGAGAGAACACTATGGAACTTGTAGCAGCCAAATCTGTTTTGTTCCTCATGTAGACACAGTATGAAAGTAATTATTCATATATAAATTGTGTGATTTTCCTTCTAGTCTTAAAAAAATGGTCTTCTTCATTATAAATAAAAACTAACAAATAAACCCAACTGAACATTATTCTGTAGATTCTTTTTTAACTTTTTATTTTTTATTTAATTTATTTTTTAATTAAATTATTATGTATTCTTTGCCCCAGGGGTACAGGTCTGTGAATCATCAGGCTAATTTTCTTCTCTCTCTCTTTCTTTTTTTTCTTTCTGTTTTTTGTCGTTTTCTGTTTTTAATGGTACTCTCCTTTTAGATGTGACTTCGTGAATAAAAAAGCATGTAACATCTGGAACTGCTTAAAATCAATTTCTTTTCTCCTTTATTTTTCTGTTCTATAACTAAAAATGGACTTTCCAATTTGCATCATGCTTTTCTCCCTTCCTTTCCTTTACAAAATAAATAAATAAATGCCATCTGGTCTAACAGCTCAGTTGCCAATTATCAGCCTGAGGCAATCCAAAACTGCCAGATAGTCAACGCAGAAAATATGGTTTTAAGAAGAAATGCTAACAGAGCCTAAGCTGTAGAATAGCTTGGCACACTGCCAAATTACTCCCCCATGCAAATACTGTCTTATCTCCTAGGGACTTGCAAAAAATCCTTGCAATCTGCATTATGGTGTCTTAGCACCTTGACTTATCTTAATGAAGATGTCTTAAAGACTCAACTGTTTCATAGTTAATGAAACATATTGACATCTCAGAAAATCAGATCAGCACTCTTCCATTGGTGCTATAGAGTTTGGAAGTAACTGACTCTTCAACTTGTTTGTTTTCAGGGGATCACAGTACCTTTTTGGCTATGGACAGTGAAGAACAGCAACTCCTTCCTGTTGTACCTGGCTCAACTAAGTCTACTGGGTCCATATGTGGTATTATTCACTTATAGTCAGTCTCAGCAGTAAATATTCACTTATCCTACTTGAATTCAATGCTAATTTGGTTGTTTATTTAAGTTGCAACATTGGAAGGTTTAGAGTCACCTTGTTTCCCTTTTTCCTGAATATCCAAAGCCTAAGTCCTGGAAATTTTACTCCCAGTACTGGCCCTATTCCTTTCCATATCCGCTGCCACTAAACAGATCCAAGCCATTAATAGTCCTCATCTGATTTCCATTCAAAACCTTCTTTGTGCTCTTTTGTAACCTGTTCTACCTCCATAGCCAGTGCGGGGCTTCTGAAAATATAGATCATACCATGTCCCTCCCCTACTTAAAATGAGGCCATATCTGTCTATTGTACTTAAGAATAAAATCCAAAAACCTTAAATATAGGCTAGAGCTTTCCTATGAACTGACCTTAATGTCTCTCAGACCATCTTGGTCCTTTCCCTATTTCTCTCCACAAACTAATCTGTTGGATTTATAAGAGCAAACACCATGTCTACTTTGTTGAACATCCTTGACTCAACACCTAGAAGTGGATGGTATGTAGTCATCACTCAACAAATATTTTTTGAGTTAATTCAGATTGAATCTTAGTTCTTACTACCTTTGTAATGTTAGACATAAACCAATAATTCTTAGCCTAAATTTCCTCATCTATTCTACTCAGCTAATTCTGAGTTTTGTTGGGAGAAGGAAAGGAGAATATGTTTGTAAACCTCAGTTGGTTCCACAAAATAAAATATGTTGCATAAGTTAACATTAGAGAAATATTTTAATATTTCTTTCACCTCCCATTCTTATGACCTTTGACAAATTCCCCAAACTTTCAAGCCTTTTTTTCCTGATCTGTAGAATGGGTTGATAGATTTGCCAAAGAGATTTTCTTGGGAAGATTTTATGAGAGAAATATCAGTGAATATTAAACTAGTATATAGTAAGTGTTCCATGAATGGACTAACTATTGTCATACTAGTATTGTTTATGACCATAAAAATAATTAAAAACTTCTGAGTTCCTTATTCCATCATTTCAGAAAAATTCACCCTCACAGGAAATTTCCCCAACAGTATTCTTCCTTGTGCCCTGATTCCATGATGTGTGTACAACTGTATGTAAGAAGCCTAGATCGGGGTGTACAAAACTTCTTCAGGAGCCTCGATTTGTATTTACCCAAGAAATCTTTTTGTTACTTGACACACACACATTCCTATAAGTTTCTGTTTTTCTGTATCTCATCCCTCACCCATCACTTGTACAAACCTTGGCTCCCAATCTCGTTTTAATCTATGATCTATTAGGGATTTGTCATCTCAGTTTTACCTTTCCTTCAAGATCTCCCTTCAAATTCTGTCTTCTAACTTCATTTATATAACCCCATATTTCCCTGTTTACATGTGTTGTCCTTTGTGGGCTCTGTCTTCACTCTTTTCTAACAAGTATCGCATCGCACGTGTGCACTGTTTTCCTTTTGAGGACAAAGAAGCCATCTACCTTATACACCCAGCCCCGTACCTGCTGCATGATTCCTAAATAAATATGTGTGAAAAAATAAAACCACAAGTTTGGGGTATTCCAAACCCATGTTTCAGAATACTTACATGGGATAGTCCAGTCCTGTCTGAGCTAGTCTTTGCCACACCTGATAAGACATATATTTGAATGGAAACCAAATAAAACTTTTACATGGAAAGGTTAGTATTGTATCTGTTTTTCTTGGAACTTAAAAAAAGGAGGAAGGGCATTGGATTTAGGTAACTTCCCAGGGTATCATGTCTTCATCTGAGTAATAGAAGTAGTAGTAGCCTCAACATAAAATTGCGTGGATTAAAACACTTTCACAGAACTTACCAGAGAAGTGTTCATTACTTTTCTTCTTCCTCTCTCCTCTTATATTAGAATGTGAAGAGAATATCTTACAAAAAGTTACAAAATATGCCCAAAACAATTTAGGTGGACTCATTGATATGCACATGTCCTTTTTATTACAGAATGAGGTTGGAGTTCCTTTCTCCTTTGAAATGCTAAAACTACCCATTTTACATTGTGCATTCAGGTAGAGCTGAAGGGTGGTAGAAAGTCCTTCCCATCACTCACAGAAAACTGCTCTGAGCCATTAGGCAGAAGGCCCAGTTATCTTTACTATCTTACTTTGCATAGATAAAAATGTTGTGATTGCTCATGAAATTACATCGCATCCTTTTCAATCTGTTGACATTTATTGGCTTGATGACTTAAAATAATTTAAAGGATAAAATGAAAATATGAGAGAACTGAAATAGATTCCAGGCAGTGATTTTTATAGCCAGGAGTGGTATTTTCACACTCCAGGTGTTTAGATGAGCATTTTGTATACAGCAAAGCAGGAGAGTGATAATTATAGTTTAAGGACTTGTGTTAGGTTTGTTAAATTATTTCATTATCATAAATATTACCTTTTTTTTACATTTCACAACTAACCAAAACCTAAATTATTTGTTTCTACAGGCAATAATCTTGCTATCTATTACTTACTGGGACATGGTTGAGTTCCTGAATATAATTCCTTCCTTGAGACAACTATACAAAGTACAGAATTATCTCATTCATTAGGATGTAACTGGAGAGAACATCTGCTAGAATTGTGGAAATTTTGAATGAAAAATATAGATAATGTATTATTCGTGCTCACGGTTTTCATGTCCATATTGCAACGTGAACTAACAAACTATTATTATTTGAATACATTTCATGGATCTTCTTAATTCATGAAAAGAACATGAATTCAGTAACTCATTTATTCAAAACATTTTTATGTGTCAACTATGTGCTAAACACAGACTGAAGATACAGAGATGAATAAGTCATTTTCCTAACAACAATCATGAAGTTCACTCCAGTGCTAATATGTAAATTGATAATACTAAAATGTGATAATTCTGTGGTAGAGATATTATTTAAGAACACTGAAATGTCATCAACACAGAAGAAGATCCCAGAGATCTTGAATGAGGAGGCCATTGAGGAAGAGGAGGCTTCTTTCTTTAGAAAGATGAAAGTATTGGGGTTGATAAATCATTAGAAATATCTGGGCTGATCATGAGAAAGTAATGGGTAAATCATATTTTAAGCAAGATGAAGAATAATTTGGAAAGCTAGATGTACAAATAAGCTCTATCCAGGGAATTTTAAATCCCTTTTCCTGGTTGGAATTATACATCTGAAGTAGAGGGTGGTTTGATGGTGTTTCTTGATGTAATAAAGACCAAATCATATAAATTATGAAAAACTTCCCATATTAAGGTAAAGAGTTCGTTTTTTTGTTTTTTTGTTTTTTTGTTTTTATCTAGAAAGTTATAAGGAGTCATTGAAGGACTTTCAAGAGAGATGAGATGGTATTGGATATTTGTTTGAGATTATTAGTTTGACAAATGGGAGAAGGGAGAATTGGGGAGATCCAGGTGAGAGGCAGAAACTAGATGGAGATGACACCATAGTAACTCAAGTGAGAAATGGTAAGTCTTTCAATAGAGGGATCAATGTGTTAAAGAATAGACTCTACATGGTCTGAACATTCATCAAATGTGGTGATATTTGGCAAGGCTTGGAATTGGACAGCTAGATGAATGATTCTACCATTGTGAAATATAATAAGCGGTGGGTTTGGATCACTGAGATGATATCACGGATTTGATCTGAAGAGTGCTGGATGGTATTAATTTCAGTTGCATATGAATTTCTTTAAAGGAAATCATGCTGTGTCTTATCTACTTATGAAATCATTGGGTTCTAAATTATGGGTGTTTTGCCTTTGTTATATAGAGGAATTAGAAATTTAAAGGGAAATTTGCCATCATATTCCATCAGTGTCATCTTACAGATAAGCAAAACAAGGCTCAAGGAGAAAAAAAAAAAAAAATGTCCAGTTTCCAAAACTCCTAAGGATCACCACATTGATTACTTCACCAGATTATTTACAATTCCAGGGTCAATTAAGGATCAAGGACTCCTATCGCTTGACTCAGAAACTCAAACTGCTCATGTAATCTTCTCAGGTGTTACCACAGGCCTTGAACCAATTTTGAAGAAAATTCCCAAACATATGTTATGTGATTTCTTTTTCAAAATCTATTAATGAATAGAAGCCAACATTTTTAAGTGTTCCTCAAAGCACCACTGGGATGTATCTTTTGCTCTGATCTACAGATTTGCTCTTCAGAGACAAACCTTGCTTCATTGGACTTTAGTCTTAAGGAGTTGCTTGCAGATTGTTCAAGATATATGGTGTGAGGTTGAATTGGTGGGAGTTCAAGTCCCCAGGAGTGACCTTGGGCAAGATACTTTTCTTCTCTAAGCCTCAGTCTACTTCCCCATAGAACAGGAGTCATCATGGCACACCTCTCTCAGGAAGTATAATCAAGGCAATGCGTGTGAAAAGGCATGGGCTCTAGACCATGTAAATCCCCCATTCTCAATTATTCAATAACCTGTCATAAGATTTGGTTGTTGTTATCAAACCCCCAAGTCTGAGTTAATCCCTCTTTCAGTGTGCCCCTGTGTTACCCTCTACACACCTGTGATATTGTGATTTATAAGAAATATATATTTGGTCTTCATCCCTATTTCTGGCAGAGTTCCTAAAATCCTTAGAATTTCCTAAATTATGAAAACCATAAAGGTATCTTTTGTTATGTTCATGAGGTGAATTTTGGACCATAAACCATGGGTGAGGGCTGGTTGCTAGAACGGCCAATCTTGGGGTAGAGGGTTTGAACTTTCATTCTCACCCTCTGACTTCCCAGGGAGGGGAGAGAGGCGTGAGGTTGAATCAATCAGCAAGAGCCAAAGATTTAATCTATCAGGCCTATGCAATGAAGTTTCCATAAAAGCCAAGTAAGATAGAAAGTTTCCAGGTTGATGAACATGTAGAGATTTGGGCAGAAAGGCACATTCTGAGAGGTCATGGAACTCTCAGCCCCTTCCCACATGCCTTGCTCTATGCATCTCTTCTATCTGGCTGCTCCTGAATTATATCCTTTTGAAATTAACTGGTGATGCAGTGAGTAAAATGTTTCTCTGAGTGCTGTGAGCTGCTCTAGCAAATTAATCAATCCTAAGGAAGAAATGTTGGATATCTCTGATTTATGGCCTGTTGGTTAGAAGTACAGGTAACAATCTAGACTTGCAACTGGTGTCCGAAGTCCATGGAGGGGTCATTGGAGCCTTCAGTCTATAATTGGTCAGTCAGTCAGAAGCTCACATGGTGACAGACTGGTGTCTGAAGTGGAAGTAGCAGTCTTGTAAAACTTGACCCTTGACCTGTATAATATGATATTATCTCCAAGTAGACAGTGTCCGAATTAGGTAGAAATATGGGACACTGAGTTGGTGCTCAAGAATGGTGGGGGACGCCTGGGTGGCTAAGTTAGTTGAGCATCTGCCTTTGCCTTGGGTCATGATCCCAGGGTCCTAGAATCAAGTCCTCCATCTGGCTCCTTGCTCAACCAGGAACCCGCTTCTCCCTCTGCCTTCTGTTCACCCTACTTGTGTTTGCACCACTGTCTCTTTCTCTGGCAAATAAATAATATCTTAAGAGAAAAAAAAAAAAAAGAATTGCTCGGTGGTATGAGGGTACGTTCTCCCATATTAAAACTGGGTTCACAACCCCCCCCAAAATACCCCATACCATGGTACCTATAAGACTTCATTACAATTTAAAACTGTAAATCAGTTTCCCTCTCTTTAGACCTTCCACTGTCTTACAATTCCACTTAGGATAAAAACCAAATACTGAGACAGGACTCCTTCCTCTTGCCTTGATTCCAGCCTTATTTCTGAGCCTCCCTGTCTTGCTCACAGTGTTTTGAGACGCACAGACTTTCTTCCTGGTCCTCAAACTGGTCATATTCACAAAAGCCTCAGAGACACACTGCCTGCTCTTCTGTCCCGCAGGACAGAAGCCCATCCCATGTCTGGTCTTCCTTCCACTGGAGCCTCTGTGCTCCAGCCTTCAATTTACTATTACTCTGTTCTATCTTGTCATTCTCTGAATTATTAAATTTTCTACAATGCCTGTCTTAAATTTTTACTTATTATTTATTTATTTATTCACATTTTCGATTTCTTTTTCCTCTGTACATATGTCAATTTCATGTGAAATGTCTCTTTCATGTGTATGTCTTTTCCAAAAAGAGACTTTGGCTTGTTCCAGGATAGCAGAGATGTTTAGAAAACAGAGGCTAGAGTTCACCTTCCCAGAACTGATTCATGATTTTACTTCTTAATAGTTATATGGCTCTGGATAATGTCTTTAATTTGTATCTCTTCTCTTAAAAAAAATATTAAGTGCCTAATTTAGAACATGCCTAGTATACAGTATTCTCCATTAATGGTATTATTATAATTGCTACTATCATTCTATCACCTATAGGAGTGATAGACCCACAGAAGATACTCAACACATATGTACTAGTATAGTGTCTAGATCACAACCAGTGTTCAGCAAATGGAGTGTGTGGATGTTGCTGCCAATACTACTACTAAAAAGATAATAATACCATTTTTACCATCAGCAACATTAAAAATTCTGAGTGTCAGCACTTTGAAAAGATTCCCAGAAATCAAGAACTCTACTATCGCCTGCTTTTTCTGATTTTTTTCCCTCCATACACAGATATCCAATATCTACAAGGTATTTTCAAGAAGCTAGAAATACAGAGGTTAATAAACCAGAGTCCTTGTCTACAGAGTTCACACTCCAATGCAAATATAGGCATTTAAAACAATCTCCCTGCTGTTACAAAGATGCAGAGAAAGTGCTTTGGAATTTTAAAGGCAGTGAATTCCCAATTCTTCCTAAGGGGGGCAGAGTGCTTTTACAGAGTAGGCACCAAATGAACTGCAGTTGGAACAAAAATTAGGAATTCTTCAAGTAAAGGAGAAAGAAAGGCAAGCCCAGGCAGATACAGGTAAAGCAATCACTATTCAGGAAGTACAAGGTATTTGGAGGGTCTGCAACAGTGTGCAGAAGGAACCAGGCTGTGGGGATTTAACTGTGTGCGGAGGTCAGAGCAACAACTGCAGTGGTTTGGGGACTGAGTTATATGATAAAGTCAATGGAGGAACATCAGAGGGTTTTAGACTGTGGAAGTCAAATGATCATATTTGAGCTAATGTAATTACCTTAAATTAAATTATTAATTTAATTAACTCGTATAATTAGTCAAATAAGATTAGTACTTTCTTTTTTTCTTTTGGATAAGCAGGGGGAGTAGAATTGAGACCATCACTTTGAGAGCTTTTTTTTTTTTTTAATGACATTTGTAATTGGAACTGGGCTGAGGTGGCACCAGTGAGGAAGGTACAAAGGAAACAGATTTTTCAGAGCATTTAGGATAGAGGGTCAGACAAACCTGGCAGCCCTAGGGACATGATTATTAAGAGAGGGAAAAAAAAAAAAAAAAAGCAAAGTTCTGGCCATATGTCTATTTTGGAAGACGACATCCGTATTTCAGCTTTGTACATATGGAATAATAAGAGATTAAAAATAGGTCAGTGGCACACAAGTCAGAGTTTGGAAATGTCACTTTTGATTTGTGAGGCACTGGTATGTAAATTTTAAGTTTTAACTTGTTAGTCATGTATGGACTGTTTTCTCTGTGGATACGTTTGTGCCAGGGTTTCTGTGGAGTGCAGCCCCATTGGTTTAGTGAAGATGGTGCCGGATTTTGATTTATCACCCTGGAGTCATTAATATGTCACTCCTTTTTCCTTCACTAAAATCCTAGTTTCTGTCATTATTATGTGGTTTCAAAGGTATAAGAAAATCCAAAATTAAAGAATTGAGTGCTTTCAGACTCAACAAGAATTTATCATCTAGTGTAGGAGGCAGACATATTTGAATACAATTAAAAAAAAATGTTACCAGATTGAAGAAGAACAAGAGTAAAATGTATCAGGATTCCAAGGTCAAGAGACACTTTTAATTCTTGTCCTGGCTTCCTGGGCAAGGCCACTGTGATCCTGAGTCCATTAATGACCCTTGGTACAAAGACTTCTTATTAAATGTCCTTCCAGGAGGATGGGCTCCAGTAGACCCAGCATAGTGTACTAAGTACAAATGCAGTGTGAGGTAGACAGAGTTCCCTCCACTTAGAGAAGAGGACCCCAAGGCGCTGGCAGGGTGACAGTCACTTGTCACATGGAAGGGGGACACGCATGCCTCGAGCCTCACGTGAAAGATTGCTTCCCTCCCACTGCACCAGATTGCTTTCTTCTTCTTTAGAGGACTGCAGCTTTGTCTGGAGAGTCTGAGTGGAGAGACGCATGATGCCAGGCATCTCCAGGGAGAGCTCGATCTCCTGTCAGAGCAGGGGAACGAAAGAGACCGCTCACTGGGGATGGCGATTGCTGCTGAGCAAACATGAGTGAACCCACTCACAGTCGAAACAGCTAAGCTGACGTGATATTCAAAGTGAGCCAGGAGGATGCTATAATCAAGTGTCAAAGGTAGCATTCAGAGCGAGCAAAATTAAAAACTGTTAGATGTGACTGTGTTAATAAATCATTGAAAAGAAGATCTCAGGCAAGGCCTGCCCCTGCCGTGAAGTGAAAAAAAGCTGGATTCAAGTTTCTCAGAGAGACACTCTGTACCTTCTTTAAAGAGGACTTGTTACTTTTGGCTGTGAATGTTCTGATCCAAAGAAGCACATTTAGTGCCTGATCAAATGACTACACATAACACAGCCATTTGTTTCCTGAGACTTAACAGTATCCACAAAAAGAACGAAGAGCCAAATCCATTCACTGAACAACATTTATCGATTTTTGACTCAGACAAACACAATAACAAGTGCTGTGTATGCAGAAGTGAATAAAACCCAACCCTTGGCCTCAAGGTTCTGTGACCAAGTAGACTCTAAGCCTTTGTGTGTAATCTAGTGAATAACACAGTAGTTCACATCAAAAGTGTAAGCATATTAAAAAAAAATAAACAAAACAAAAAACAAGATGGACTTGGATATGGGCTCTGATTTGGCCCTTACACTTCCGTCTGAGAGGAAATTTTAAAATATGATTTTAGGAATCCTACTTAATGGGATAGCTCACCTCTCTTACTCAGTTTGGGGGCTGTTGTAACAAAACTCCATAAAGATATATTTCCCACAGTTCTGGAGGCTGGAAGTCAGAGGTCATGATGCTGACGTGGTCGGGTTTTGGTGAGGTCCGCTTCGTGGTTTGCAGATGGTGCCTTTTCACTGTGTCCTCACGTGGTGAGCCAATAGGGCACTAATTCCATTTATGAGGTCTTCACTATAATTATCGCCCAAAGAACCCACCTCCTAATGCCATCACTTTGGGGGGTTCAAATTCCAACATATAAATTTTGGTGGGGGAAGTGAGACACAAATATGCAGTTCATAAATTATCCAAACTGGACTTCTAAGAAAGAAAAGAGACACTAGTGACCATAACGGGACCCTAGACATAAACTGGCACTGTGCCAATAGATATGCAGGACCAATTGGGAATCGGGCTCCACACGAGAAACCATCGCTCTTCAGACCTGGGATGCATGTCTTTGGATTTGGCAGGTACGCACTGTAGGAGCCACATACGTCACACTCTCTCTCTCTCTCTCTCTTTTTTTTTTTTTTCTTTTGTCTTTTTCTCTGACCTTAGTGTTACACTTAGATGAACTTCGAGTACTTTTGAGTACTCTTCTTTCAGGGTAATGTCCTTACCCATCCACTTCTTACTGTGATAAGACAGAGGAGAGGATGGTGATGGCTGCTGATACTAAGGCCTCAGTCCAGATGTAACCCTCACTTGGTCGGCTGCTGGCCTTCCCCATAGGGTTTCGGACCCTCATTTAAAGAGACACCCATCAGGTTCTCTTGCTGGACTAGGTCCGTACTAAGAAATTCACCGTATTTGTTTCATACAATATACCTTCCAGGTATTTTACAGTCCGGATTCCATGTTCCAAGGTTCCTTCTACATCGATACTATACAGTTCAGCAATAATAAAAGTGTGCTTGTAT
The DNA here is from genome assembly GCF_022355385.1 of Mustela nigripes. NCBI lineage: Eukaryota > Metazoa > Chordata > Mammalia > Carnivora > Mustelidae > Mustela > Mustela nigripes. The sequence continues at coordinate 191,624,423 of NC_081559.1, read as the reverse complement.
ATTATGGCCGCATGTTGTTTCTGTTATCAATGTCACAACGGTATGATGAAATTATGCCTTTCCTTTTCTGTTACAGCATCAGGGAAAATCCCTGGGTGTGAGAAGCTGGGGCTCACAGGAAGTGTTTGTGATGTGGAGGGTAGGTTCTACAGAATCTCTCCACGGGTTAAAATCACACGTGGTCCTTCACCAAAGGACGTCACCAGTTAACGCTGGTGTGTAACTCCTGCAACCGCTGGTGACACAGACATTTTCAAAAGTGCTACTCTGAGGGCATCAGTCAAGCCATGGTTGATGGGTCACTAGGTCAACTGAGAATTTGAGTTGTGTATCATTCATATGCTCCCTTCTTATTTTGGAGATGAAAAAGAGAATCTTTCTTGAGATATAAATAAGGATTTGATAGCTCCTTTAACATTAAATAACTCTCCCTATACAATGTATTCCAAATGCTTCCATGAAAAGAGCCTGAGAAATTTTGGATATCCTGCAAATTCTGTTTTCAACTAACCCTGTCTCATATTTAGCTACATGCTTTGTAAACTAAGAAATGCAGGGAAACAGCTTCCATGATGATATAATGGGACACGTAATGTCCACATTATGTCGACCTTATATTTCTCTTCCTGAAACACGGAGTCTCTCATCTGGAGTTCCTTGTGGTGGTTTTAAATATGACCCTAATGTTCTTGGATAATTAAAACCCAAGGAGCTTATTTAAAGGATGAAATCCTACCTTGAACTTGAGCCTGATACTACAGTGAGATGGGATTTGGAGGTTCTTGGTGGGGAAAGAGTTTATACTACGTTTGGGAAGAATGTAAACAGTGTGTGGCCAGTGGGAGGATTGTGGCAGTTTTAAATCAGGGTCTCAAATTTTTTTGATGATTCCCTTTGAATGGATGGGTTATGGTTCCCACCCCCTTGTAGCTGGGCTCTATGACTGGTTTACAAACAGAATACAGTAGAAGTTATACCCCTCCCTTTAGGGAGCCCAGGCCTCTGGGAATGCTTCACACTAAGAACCTAACTTCAGTGTTGTGAGGAAGCCCACACTAGCCCAGAAAGAGGGAGACAACCCTAAAGACAGAGCTTCCAGTCCACAAACCTGGTTGATGTCTGAGCAGATAAACCAAATCAATCACCAGGCATGTGAGACCTCTCTCCCGTTCACTCATTCAGATAACTCACCTCCCAGCTTGTAAGTCTATCCAGGTGAAATTCTAGATATTAGGGGGCAGATATATGCCATCAATACAATGCCTTGTCTGAGTTCCTGACCCAGTAAAAATAGGAGAGATGATCAACTTATCATTTAAACCAGTAAGTTTTGAGGTGGCAGGTTGTACAGAAATGGATAACCAAAACACTTAATAATGCTAACTTATTTCAAAAGTCACTTGTCTCCCAGGAAAAAAAGGGAATTCTATTATTTCCTGCATTTGGTTTTCAAGTTTCAAAAAGACCATCTTCACTTTCTTAGCTCTGACTCAGCTCTGTTTATTTTCTGTTTAATAATGTGGTGGGACAAATCTGACTGTAAAAGTAAAAACCATCAAAGCTGTATTATTTTATTTCCTCCTGTACTTGATCATGACAATTGCTTATATAGTAAATAATAAATCTGTATTGAATAAATGAATGTGTGATCTGAACCACAGATTTGTGAAAATCCATTGTAAGAGAAAAGTGCCATATAAAATTTAGACATTCCCATCAATAATCCCATTATATTAAAACAGTGTGTGAAATATATAACCTTTATGATATATGTGTATTTCAAAACCTCCTATTTTAGAAGACCTCTACCTGAATATAGGTTTAATCTCATCCTTCAATGTGCTTTCATCTGAAACACATCTTCTGGTTAAATCATTGATTTGAGCTGTGTCTTTAAGGCTGTGCACATTTCTCTTCCTTCCCTCCATCCACCCTTTCTTTCTACCTCCTTTCCTGCTCTCTCATTCTTTCATTCAGAGATCACCTCAATAAGAAACAAATGCATATGCATTTTTCATGAAACTTTTTTTTATTTTTTATTTTGAGACAATTTCAAATTCACATTTATCTGTAAGAAATATGCAGGGAAATCCCACACACCTTTTGCCCGGTTTCACCAATGGCAACCTTTGGTCAAACTACAGCACAATGTCACAACAAGGTTGTTGACATTGATACAATCAAATTTCTGTAGAACATTTCAATCACCGCAGTGATCCCCGTGTTACCTAGTTTTAGTCTCACCGACTTGTCTTCCACCCTACCTTCCCCTTAACATTTGGCAATGATTAATTTGTTTTCTATTTCTATAATTATTTCATTTGAATAATGTTCTAGAAATACAACCAGCTTTTAAGATTTTTTTTTTTCCACTCATCAGAATTCTTTGGAGATTTACACAGGTTGTTGCATTTATTTATACTTTATTCCTTCTTATTGCTGAATAGTACTTCGAGGTATGGACACACTATATAGTCTGTTTGACTCTGTAAAGACATCTGGGTAGTTCCCTGTTTGGAGCTATTCCAAATTAAGTTGTTAAAAACACTTATGTACAGGTTTTAATAGAATACAAGTTTTCATTTATCTGTGATAAGTGTCCATGAATGCAATTGACGGATTATATGGTGCTTACATTCTTAGTTTCTAGTAAAATTGCCAAAATGTGTTCTGGAGACGCTGTCCTCTGTTACATTCCTATCAGCCATGTGTGATGGTCCAATTTTTTCACATTCTTCTCAGCACTTGATATGTGCAATTTTTTTTTAAATTTTAGCTTTTCTGAAAGGTGTGTTGTGATATCTGATTATGGTTTAACTTGCATTTCTCTAATGGCCAATGATGTTGAAAATCATTCTGTGTCTTATTTATCCCTACTACATCCATTTTGGTGAAATTTCTGTTCATGTTTTGTACCTCTTCATCTACTTGGATTAATGGATTTTTTTCATTATTTTTTTTAATTGTTGAGATTTGAGAGTTCTTCATATATTCTAGATACTAGTTTTCTTCAGATATGTAGTTTGCAAATATTTTCTCCCACTCTGTAGTTCATTTTCTTCTGCTTTTTATAGGGTCTTTGATAGGGCAATATTTTTTTTAATGTTGATAAAGTCCAATTCTTCTATTTCTGTCAAAGATTGTATCAAATTGGTGTTATTTTCCTAAATGTTGGTAAAATTCCCCAATGAAATTATCTGGTTTGAAAGTTTCTTTTTGAAGACTTTTTAAATCATAAATATGATATATTTAATCATTATAAGGGTATTCAAGGTTTCTATTTCATATTAGGTGAATTATGGTAGTTTGGCTTTTCAGTAAATTAATTCATTTCATTAAGTTGTCAAAGTTTTGTATTTCTATTATTATTCGGTTCAATGAATTTTAAAAATTTCCCTTGAGACTTCCTCTTCATTTTCTGAAATATTTAGTAGTGTGCTATTTAGTCTCCAACTGTTTGGTATTTTCCTTTTAACTTTCTGTGATTAAATTTATAGTTTGATTTTGGTATGTTCAGAGAATACATTGTGTATGATTTCAATTGTTTCAAATTTGTTAGGATTTGTATTATGTCCCAGGATATGGTTTATCTGGATATATGTTCCCTGTGGACATGAAGATAATGTGTTTTCTGCTGTTGTGCGTAATATAAGTGTAATGTGTATCCTGCTGATTGGTGGTTGTTATGAGGTTTTTCTTGTTGACTTTTTGTCTAGTTCTATCAATTGTTCAGAAGCAGATGTTGAAATCTCCAAGAATAATTGTAATTTGTTTGTTTAGCCTTTCAATTGTATTTGCTTTTGCTTCACATAGTTTACAGCTATGTGATTTGGTGCATCTACCTTAGGATTGCTATGCCCCTTGGGAGTTTGACTGTTGTATCATTATAATGTATTCCGCTCTGTCTCTGGTGATTTGCTTTATTCTATGTCTAGCTTACTTGATATTAACATGGCCCATCCTGCTCTCCTTCATGTAATATTTTCATAATAGATGTTTCTATCTTCTTACTTTCAGCCTTCTTATGTTGTTATATTTGAAGTAAGTTTCTTATAGACAACATATTTTTAGGTCACATGTTTTAAACCATTCTGAAATTCTCTTGTCTCTAAATATGAAAGAACAATAGCAGGAAGGGAATCAAAGAAATGCTTTTTTTAGCATCTTAACCAAATAAATCCCCAAACAGAGAGCTCTGATATGAACTGATTAGAGCACATCTTTAAATTAGTTTGCAGACCTAAGTAAACTATGCTTCTGAACCCAACTGTCTGAACCTCAGGAATGTTCAGGCACATCAACGGAAGGACTGAGAGGCTGAGGGCCAGTACAGACTCTGGTCTAATACTCCACTCAGCTTACATGTATGTAGCAACATGGAGGAGAAGTGAGCTGGGCTTGTCTGTCCTTGGAAGGTCTTGCCCCACTCCTCAGGGAAGAATGCTGATTCCCAGTAGGTCAAATCAGCTTATTGATAAAGCATGGTCTCACAAATGTCGTGTCCCTAAGCAATGAGTAGTAAATTAGTAAATTAGTAAGTAGTAAATAGATGTATAGGGCACTAGTGAAGAAAATTCAAGAATCTTCTGACACAAGACATTTTCCTGATAGCTGAGTTTTACTCTTCAGGCTAAACTTCACAAATTTACATTTCTCCCTATTCTTTTCATCTTTTTCACTTCAGACTGTCTCTCTAGACAACCAGATTTTCTAAGAGATTTCTAGATTTCATCATCTTTCATCTTTACTTACTCCTTTCACACATGGTATCCTAGGGATTTCCTGAGAAGATTGTATACCCATGGTGGCCTTATACGTGAACTCATTCTTGGCTAAATAACAGCATTCATGTGCCTGAGATAATCATCAGGGACACGTCCCTCGCTTAAAGAGAGTTCTCTGGATACTCTGGCTACTCAGCAATGCTGCAGATTGAAGTGGGTGATTTATCACTGCACTCTGTGGGATCCAAGCCCACAGTATACATTGGCACAAGAGACCGTGGCCAGCAAAGTCACTCAGACACATTTTTGATGATTCTACAAAAAACAATTAAATCTTATACCAAGGATCATTTAAGTCAAAAGTGGACTTATATGAAGAGCCACATGATCACATCCAGATACCTCCCAGAAAGTCTACAGTAGAAATGTGCCCTTTGTGCCACCTATAATAAATCAACAACTAAACAAAATAATCCTAATTCAGAAATGTGTTTTTCCAACAGATATTCACTCCTCTTAGTAAGATCCCAGAAAAAACAGGTCATCATCCTCTCTCTGTAAACAGAAAAAAAGCCTCACTACATGGCAAGTATATTCATACTTCAAGGTTCAATTACTTTTATTTAAAACACCAATTGAACCCGAGAATGGGATGAGAGGGATGGAATATGGAATATTGTCATAAAATACAAGAGCTTAAATGATTCACTCAAGGCAATGATATTTAGAAATGACAGTGTCTGAATCCAAAACCATGTCTAATTTCAACATGCCTCTTAGAAATGAATTAAAATGGACAATGGAATCAGAGGAGAAAGGCTCTTCCCCAAAGACTGTTCAGTAAGAAGTGCATGGCCCTTTTGGTAGGCACCAGCTAACATATCAAATTAAATATCTTCAACAACAACAACAAAAAAAAATGGAGGAGAAGTAGAAATAGTGACTCAAAGACAAAGTTAACCAGTGAAATGTGAATAAAAGGGATTTTGTTGAACTTTTGTAATACTTCACGTGTTTTATATATTCTGTAACCCTTTTTGGGGCCTCCAAGATAGGAGCCATGGTTTATGCTGTAATAGGGTGACCAATTCATCCTAGTTTAACTAGAATTCTTCCAGGTTTAGCCCTGAAAGTTCATGTTCTCAGAAATTCCCAATCCTATGCAAACTGGGACCACTGACCAGGAAGGATAAGAAAACAATGGGATGATCCGGACCAATTACCAGTTCTGGTCTAAGAGTTTCATGATATTTGTCAAGTTACCCCAACTCTCTGGCTTTCAGTTTCTTTATCCATTAAATGTAGATCTCTTTACTCAACTTAGGTTAAAAAAAAAAAAAAAAAAGTGCAAGTTCCACACAAGATCATCTCTGCGAAAAAGCTTTCGTCCAGTGGGTTCTCAACACTTTTGTGTTTTTAAGGCTCAAAAGACATTGTAGGGTAAATCACACAGGTGCACGTCTAATCCAGATGTATTTGGGAAGTGAGGACTTATCAAGCAGGGAAGAGAAAGCCTCACTGAGGAGTCCCATCTAGGAGGGAAGGAGGTGGGATAATGGAAGGGAATGGCAGGTTAGAGATTCAAGATATGTGGAGATCTCTGCCCTGTTTGCCTGCTGCCCCTTGGTTATCAGCCATGACTTGACAGGATGTCAAGTCCAGGATGTCAGCCATGACTTGACATGAAGACCTGAGGCCACTGAGAACTTTGCTGGGTGTCTCTTTGCCAGCACTCTGAGAACTGAAAGCTTAGTTATGGTGCACTGTGGACGAAGGCAGTAAGGCAAGGATGGAGCCCACCACTGACTGAAGACCATAGCCCTTCCTATTTTGGAGGTGTGGTCTTGGTTTCCAAGCAAGACAGGTAGACCCCATAATATCATAGATTGAATTAGTCACTGCCTTTGTCCATGAGTTCTCAGATTTAATTTAGTTTAAAACAAATAGAGTTAGTCTCCATGGATCTAAATACTGTAAGACAAATTGTTATCATCTAGTCAAAGAAAAATAAGATATTTTCCTGGATCATAAATATTCTTAGAGAATAGTTTAATGGAAAGCCATATATACAGTTAATTATTACATAAGAAGATGAAATTGCTTGTAAAAGGGATGGGGAGAACTGAGTAAGGAACTTTTTAACTGTAAATTTCCAGATAGAAAGGCAGACAGAGCAACCCTGCAGTTCTCTCCCATGGTAATCCCTGGGACAAATAACTTCTCTGAGATCAGACAAAGAGCCTAGATGAAGAGATGAAGAACATACTCAAAATGCCATGTTTATGCCTAAAAGAAGAAAGACAAATACACAGGAACAATCTTCACCTCTTGATCTCTCTCCTTTTTCTACAGAAGTCTCTAGCAGGGTCAGGAGAGGAGGGAACATCTTCCTTGCAAACTACTTCCACGGGTAAGTGACACTTCGGAAAGGACTAGTCCTCAGGACCCGAGGAATTAAAACCAACTAAAGACCCCACCAAATGTCAGAAAAGTCACTTTGTTCCAAAGAGGCTGCTTTTAACCACGCTTGTTCCAATCCAATGCTAAATCCATGGAGAGTGTAAGAATTAGCCTTCCCTTAATTGGCACGGGCGAGAAGTCTCTCCAGGAAAGTTCTTCCTAAGGGAAGATTTACAATTCCCTTAGTCAAAACCATAGCTGAGGGGATGTAGGGTGGGTCTGATCTTCTGTCTAAAATATTTAGAGGAACTGATGAGAGAGAGAGTGAGCCAGCGAGGATAAGCGAGAGCCTGAGTTGAATGATTGATAATGAAACATTTCTAATCACATCAGCCTTTTGCAGAGAAGACAGGTCATGGAACTTATAGATCCACAGCTACAAGTTTAAGAGTTTTTGACAAATAGCTATAATTTAAAATACAATTACTAAAAGATAAGACAGATGTGAACAGCTTGTTTCTTTTTTCATGTGGGAGTCAAACAGGAACAGGGAGAGATTTCGCTGCCGCAATGGTTCAGGGTTGGTAAAGTTAGCTCACAAAACACTAAACCAGCAAAATCGAGGGTACCTTAACTCCCTGGGGAGAAAAATGTATGTCTTTTTATTTTCTATCCTCTAGAAATGACTTATTTCAAAATAGTATTTTATTGTGACTGACTGTAAATGACATATGTTTTCCTTTTTGAAGTAAATAAAAGTAAAATATTAAATATAAAATAAATGAAACTCTCATCCACATTCAAATCTAGAACTAATTGTTACCATAAGTTTCCCAAAGAATAGTTTTACATAGTTTAGATTTTGCATAACCCATTTTTTTGGGTTATGCATAACCCCTGATTTTGTCCCCATTTAATATTAAAACACAAACATTTTGCAATGCCATTAAAAAATACTTTCTACATTTAATTTTAATATCCCCAAAACATTCTGTTTTTGGAGAAAAACAGACTTCTGAATTTTTCAAGTCTGTTTTTAAATTAAACAAATGAAAAAAAAATAAGCTAACAAAATATAGTTTCTAAGACTGTTGTAAGAAATTTACTCTGCTTACTACTTTAGATAATTCTCTGAGAATTTAATTTTATTGGATAACATTTGTTTTGTCAAATTGTTTTCCAAAACATCTGCATTTGTTCTGTACCATCCCCATAGCCCATAAAGTAAGAAATAACTCCGTATTAGAAAAGTAAACCTTTGAACCTTGTAGTGTTATATAATGTTTTCTCAACCCAAGTTCCTAGATATTTTCATCTCAGTGGTTAATTACTAACTAGCAAAGACATATTCAGGTCTTGAAAAATGTCTTTCAATTCTGTTGAGTCTATCATGTTTCCTATTTGAATCCTACCACTCTTAAAATTCCATTCTATTTTCCCTTAAAAGTTTGTTTTGGTAATTGTTGCTTGCAATTAGAAAAACAGAGGTTACTGATTCATAGAAGAGAAATTTTCATTGATACCATTTTCTTTCTAATATGAATATTAATGATAGCCAATTTGTACTAAATACTTATTATATATGGGCACCGTAATAAGGAATATATATATACACACATATATATGTATGTATGTACGTGTGTGTGTATTTGAAGATTATATATATATATATATGTGTGTATATATATATACACACACACACTCACATATATATAGCTATACCTCTATCTGTCTATCTAGAAAATCTCTAAATTTCATTCTTGCAGGATTTCTGGTTAATGACTTAGGAAAATGTGGCTCAGAGAAGGGGAGTGCCTTCTTGAAGTCACACAGCCATAGATCGAGATGAGAGTTAAGCTGGGAATAATGACAGTAGAATCCAGGCTCTTCCAGTGCATTGAGTTTGAAGCACAAATTAAGCAATGTAATTTTAGTACAGCTCTGGATGTGTAAAGGGACAGTCACTGGATTTTTAGACTTTTATCTTTAAAACTGACCCTGACCCTGGCCAGGAGAAAAGGATGGGGATCAGCTTTGCTCTAATACCTCTCTTTTCTCTGAGGCAGGAGTGTGAATACCTGTGCTGATTATGCCTACTTATTCAAAAACTTATGCTCCTTGTATCGGTCAGCTAGCTCTTTTAATGGAAAATACTATGAATCTGGTTATTTCCTTAGTAATCAACCAGAAGGTGAGATCTGAATATATTTATTTTAGGAAAATAATCCCTATTTATTGGTGAGAGATGAGGTAGTATAAAGGGTTGTATAAAGCTGGTTCTGCCAGTGTTCTAGCTGCAGCTAGATAACTTTGTGGATACATGTCTATACCTCTCTATACCATACACTTTCATAGTCTGGAAAATGAACACAATGCTAGTTTTCTCATGAATTATGAGGGTTTTATGAGATGATGCAAATTAACACTTTTTTTTTTTTTTTTTTTGAGAGAGAGATAGGGAGCAGTGGGGTGGGACAGAGGAAGAGAGAGAGAGGGAGACCTTAGCAGGCTCCACACCCAGTGCAGAACCTAATGTGAGACTCATTACCCTGAGATCATGACCTGAGATAAAATCAAAAGTCAGACGCTTAACCCACTGAGCCACCCAGGTACCCTGGAAATGAACACAATTTATGAAGCACAGAAACATGATAAATACATGGGGAAAAAAAAAAGGAGAGAGAGAGAGATTGTCCAGTTCACTCACTTGGCTGATAAAGAAGGAAGGTCAACTCTAATACTGGTTCAGAGATATGCCAAGTGCAGTGAACACACTGTGTCAGTTAAGATGACAGCCTCTCTGACATAGATCCTTCTGTAGATGGGACAAGTGAGTCTCAGGGAGATTAAGTCATATGCTCCTATTTATACATGCAGTATATAACCTTGTCAGTATTTTGAAGCTGGTCCCTCTCTTTAGAAGACCTGGGCTTTACCGAAATGCAATGCTTTATTATTCCTTTTCTTCATCTCAAAGGCACTTTCTCCTGCATTTGACTTCCTTCCAATTCTGAATCCCTTCCAATTCCTTTGATTTATATTGGGTGACAATGTGACCACCACATGAGAGATTCATTTTGTCCACAATGCACATCACTCTCCCTGGGGTTGGCGCACCATCCCTATCCCAGCTGTAGAAAGTATCCTCCTTACTCAACTCATCTCTCTCCTGCCCCAAAACTCTGCATAATGGAAAGTCACAGCAGCTAAAGCCTCCATGATGCATGCGACCCATCTCCAACCACAAACCATCTGGAGTAATTAAAGCATAATGAAATACCATAGTTGGTCCAGGCCTAAAGGAGGTCTTTCCTGCAAATTTACCTCCCACATTAATTCTCTAATGAGCCCAGTTCAATATGTTAAATGGAACTGATTGTTTTTTTTAAAGATTTTATTCATTTATTTGACAGATAGAGATCACAAGTAGGCAGAAAGGCAGGCAGAGAGAGAGAGAGGGAGAAGCAAGCTCCCTGCCGAGCAGAGAGCCCAACGCGGGGCTCGATCCCAGGACCCTGGGATCATGACCTGAGCCAAAGGCAGAGGCTTTAAGCCACTGAGCCATCCAGGTGCCCCAGAACTGATTATTTTTAACATATAGTTTATATTTGGAATTTAGATAGTTGCTGTAGATGAAGGGGCTTAAGAAACAGCAACAGACAGTCTTACTTCCTAAAATAATATTAGATTACTTCTTTGGAATGTCTAGTCCAGACCCCTAGGTGATAACTGCATTCTTACCAGTGTCTTTCATATTACCAGACCAAGAGTCTGGTAAAATAATCATCTTTTGAAAACAGCAACTTTAACAAGAAATTCACATCTACTCACTCATTTGTTCCTCTAGTCAATACATAAATCCTGACTACTTTTTGTACCCAGCACTATTCTAAGGGTTCAGGATAAATCAGTGAGCAAAACAGACATGATCCTTTCCTGTCAGAACTTAAATGCTAGGAGAGGAGACAGACAATTCACTATGAATGAGCATAGTAACTGTATGGTTGAGATAACATGTCGGACTGCATATGTGGATCAGCATAAGAGATATCAAAGTGTGAGGTGTGCAGCAGACTACAGTTCTAAGTACAGTGGTCATGGGAGCCCCATTGGAAGGTGGAGCTTGAGCAAAGACTTGAAGGGAACAAAAAGGAATTCAGGTCCCCAGGGAGTAGGGAAGAGTTGTTCTGGTAGAGGAAGACTAAAGGCAAAGGCATAGAGTGTTTGAGAATCCACTAGGAGACCACCAAGACCAGATGGAGGGCCCTGAGGACTTGTGAGGGCATTGGCTCCTAGTAAAAGAGGGAGCTACTAATGATTTCAGACTAGAGGACTGATGTGAACTATCTGATATTTCATGTGAACTCATTGGTGTCAAGCCTCTGTGGACTGAATATGTATGCCCCTCAAAATTCTTATGTTGAAGATCTAATCCCCAGGGTGATTGCATTAGGAGGTGGGGTTTTGGGGAGGTAATTAGTTTCAGTGAAGTCATGAGGTTGGGATGCCCATAATGGGATGTCTGCCCTTGTAGAAAGGTGAGGGACCAGACCTCTCTTTCTCTACCATGTGAGGAAACAGCAAGAAAACAACCATCTGCAAATCAAGAAGCGGACATTTGCCAAGAGCTGAATCAGCTGGCACATTTATCTTGGACTTCCCAGCTTCCAGAACTGGGAGAAATAAATTTCTGTTGTTTTAGCCACCCAGTCTATGGCATTCCATTATGGAAGCCCAAGTGCACTAAGACACAGGTCCTAAGTGAAGTAATTTGTATTTTCAGTCAGTCTGTGAGTTAACAGCAGCAGCTCCATTTGACAGATAAGCACACAAAAAGTTCTGAAAGATGAAATGCTAAAGGAGTGATGTTCCAGAAGCAAGATAAGTAATATTCTGTCCACAGAAATTCATTAGAGGCACCCACACGCTCCCGCCCCCGACTTTCATCTGTGTAACTTTTCCATGTAGGTCCCTAGAGAATCCCACTCCCATCCTCCAGATTCTTCTGGCATCTTCTTGTCTTTCAGAGCAGAGCTGAACCTCAGTGTTCTGGGTAAAGTCAATCCTGAGCACCTGTTTCAGTATCCCTCTTGGTTCTTCCATAGTTTTTATCATAATCTGTAACCGTTTATTTATTTACTTGTTCATGCTTTCTCTGCTACACTGAGTATCAGTTAAATTACTCTAAATGATTTGTGACTATCACACATCTAGCACAATGCCTGGTATTTTGTGGGTGTTAAATAAATATTTATGGAAAGACAGAGTTACAAACACTTAAAACAATATGAAAATAAACAAAAATTCATTTCTTGTGATTTTCACAAATGAAATAAAAATGGCTCCTCCCTGCTGCCAGAACCAAAAGCTCAAGTCCTCACGGTTTGGCCAGTTTGCCTTTTTCTGCTCATCTATCACCAAATCCTTGTTCTTCCCATGAGAAGATACCTCCAGTAAGTCTGGATCTTTATTCATGATTGGTTACCCAAGAAGGCGTATAATTCTTGGTGCACTACTTCTCCCACTGGAATTAGACCCAGGAGCAGGATTTGGTTAAATTCATAACCTCACATTGTACTAACTCAATGAACATTAAAAAGTACTCAGTACATAAACATATAAATTGAAATACTTAACATCACTAAGACTATATTAATATTGTTTATTCATATTGTGATTTTTAAAATATTTATGTATTTGAGAGAAAGAGAGAGAGAGAGCAAGCAGAGGAAGGGGCAGAGGGAGGGGGGAGGAGTGGACTGCTCACAGAGAGCCTGTGGGGCTTAATCCCAGAACCCGGAGAGCATGACCTGAGCCAAAACCAAGAGTTGGATGCTTAACCAACCATACCACCCAAGCATCCCTATCCATATTATTCTTTCACGAACTTAGCACTTTGATCATGCCATTAAGTATTCTTTAAGTCACCACTGATTCATTCCAGAAGTCTCCTGCAGTGGGCACGATGGTTGGTATTTTGTTTTAGAAACAAGGAAACTGCAGTTCAAAGAGGTAAAGTCAGTTGCCTAAGGAGACTTACCTAGTAATTGGTGGAGGGGAGTTTTGAACGGAGGCTGTCCATCATAAAAACCTGAGCATCTGCAGTCTTATCTTTACAGCTCATAGAGGCATGGTTGTCCCTGTTTTCTAGAGTTTGGTGAAAAGGCAGACAGAACACCAAGACTCCCATTATTTCTGCCAAATAAATTTCCTTGCCCAAGTCTTAACTTTGTTACTATGTGTCTCTGAGTGCAGAGGGTTCTGGACTTCCCCAGTTACACTAGTGTAACTATTAGTGTAACAGATAATTACACTAAGTTGTATCAAGAACTCTAGGAGGAGCAAGTACAATGAGCTCCATGAAGGCATGGATAAGAGCAAAATGTCAACAAAACTTACCCTCCTGGGAGTTCTGGTAACTTGAGAACTGTGGAGCTAAATGGGACTTTTTTTTTTTTTTTTTTTTTTTTTTTTAATGAGAACATGGAGGCCCAGAGGAAGTCAGACACTTGGTACACATCATGGAGAAGGAATTTAGCCCTGCCCAAACCAGAAACCTCACTCTTCTTAATTTAATCCTGAACAAGTATACTTCTACCACTCCTTGAAAGACTCGGGTCCCTTTTCAACCAGCAGTTTGGTACCAGAACAGAGTGAGTCATCTTCACGAAAGTGACGTTAAAGAGACAGACAACGTGCAAAATGTCAAGTGGCCCAGACGAAACAGAGGCCTCACTTATTTGATTATTATGATAATGCTGCCAGTTGTAATAATCCTTGCCACAGAACAGATGCTGGCTATTCAATAAAAATTGAATAATGTAGCACGATTTTCTGACATTGCTGCCCCCGCTTAATGGAAACAGCACGTACGAACACAAACATACACCATTATGTAGGTCTGTCAGAGAAATTACGGCAAGTGTGGAAAATTGGGCAGCACATTAAGGTCAATGTTGGGCCTTAAAGGATCAGAGAGGTGTGAGACAGCACGGGGTCTGGAATGCTCCCTACCACTGCCCCTATGTGAAGAACGCTCAAGTGAGAAGATCAGTAATCTTGGTAAGAATACTCCCCAGACTCCTCAGGCTCAGAGCTCTTGGCTACTGCGGGACACATGCTACAATATAACAGATATTTTCAGGGCTTTCCTGAGGGTTGCCGGAGGGGAAGTCATTCCTCCAGGAAAGGATGAGTCTAAGTGGACACACTCTAAAATACATACAGACCATAGGTATGGTCTGTGAAGAAATGCTAAAAGAGAAGCTAAGAATGAAGTTACTCATAGAGCACTCTGAAAATGCAGGAGCATCAGAGGAGAATGGGGTAGAAATACAGAACTAGAGAGTATAATTTTTCTATCATTTTAAGTAGCAGAGTCCCATATAAATCTTTTATAAAGCCCCCTTTTAGGGACTGATTGACATATGAAAAAAATAAGGTCCCCATCTTTAGAAGTTTTACTACATGTAAGTGGTAGGGAGCATAGAAACCAATAGTTGTGATGTGATCACACCTCTTGCAACACAAAGATAGCGCTCTGTGAACTCGGAAAAGGAGCCGTTCTTTCTGACTGACAGAAGCAGAGAAGTTTGAACAGTGCAATAAACAAACGAACAAACAAACAAACAAATAAATAAATAAATAAATTTTACCCCTAGGTTGAATCCAAGACGAAGTCAGAGAAACCGGGATCATTTTGAGTGTGAACCGACAGAGCCAGGGGAGGTAGGAGGTCACAGAGGGGGGTTGCGCGGTGTTAAGAGCATAAACTAAGGAGGCATGTCTGGCGATTGGACAAAGAAGAATCTTGGGAGAGAGGCAGGGCTACCTGTGGGCAGCGTGTGTGGGCGTAAAAGGTGGCCTGCCCTGCTCAGGAGAGCGTGATGGGCCAGCGGGTGCTGCAGAAACCAGGCTGGGTCCAGAGGGGAAGTGGAAGGACACAGAGTACTTTTAATACACGAAATTTCACTTTATAGAATATACATTTTGAATAGGTGAAAGTGTGAAAATATGAGGCTTTTTACAGATGACACAATTTTCATTATTTTTGGCAAAAAAATCACACCCTGATGGAAATATCTCAAAATATCGCATACAATATGCTCTTTTTATTGAATGAGTTAGTTTTTGGAGGAGGGATATTAATTGCTAAAATGAAATTTCCCCCTAAATGGATACAGATATAGAGGTACAGATACACAGATATATAACCTAATCTATACTGATAGTGATACTATATAGATATATTTGCCCATTTACTACTTAACATAAATATCTATGTATCTGTAAGTGCATACAGATAAATACAGACATGTAGAGGCAGAGAGATAGAGAGATATGGATAGATCAATTGATCTATCTATTGATCTCTACATAGACAGAGATACAGATACTCTCAGTTAAGATGGTCCAAAGTACAGGACCAATAAGAGCTCTTTCCCCCTCTCTGATTTTTCACTTTGTAAGATTACGCTGGTCATAAAGTGCATGCAGGGAGCTGGGCCGGTGGGGGCGAGGAGTGGCAGGGATATCATGCTCTTGAGGTGACCCAGGCAGAAAGGTGGTAGAATCTAGAATCTAAGGCAGGGTGGCCAAATGACCGCTGAAAGTTTTATGTAATGAGGAAGCATATTATGGCTGGTGGGGACCTACTTGTGGTAAACCCTGTTGCTGCTTCAGCTGACAAGGTAACAGACCACTACCTAGGGGCTGTGCTGATGGTGGTAAGCACAGCTTCTCAGCACTTGGGAACTTTCTGCATCCCTCCACTAAGGGATACTAGAACCCTGCCTACCAGGAGATGCCAGGTGCTTGGTACCTTCCCCACCTGGAATGGCCACCAGAATGGTACAACATTGGGCTCTGGGGGCTAATGAAACAGCCCCAGGTTGAATGAGATTTGATTGCTCTGATTCCGTTTCTTCTGATGGCGTGCCCTTCACAGTGCGGTAAGCCCTACATGGCCTTACGTGGGAGGATTGCGTGTAGGATCCCATTATCCAGCACACAGGATGAGGCCCCCACACCTGGCTCTGTTTGCACTACTCTTCCTAAATGCTGATAGAACATCAGTCTCTCACCCTATGTGATTAGAGAACAGCAATGTCAGAGGGTTGTACACACCGCACATAGAACAAAAAATTGCTAGGGAGCCCCTAAGACTGCAAAATCTCCATCCACATTAAATGAAAATGTTCCTGTTTCTGCAAACCCAGAGGTGGTTTAACCTGAACCCCATTGCCTCATCCCAAAGAGGTGAACTAAGCAGATACCTCTTGACAGTCTTTCTGACAATTGCAACAAAGCTTCGACATCAGCTTCTCGGGGTGGCTTTCACTCTGAATATTAAATATATAGTTGGACCATATAAAATTGTATTTACGTGGGTCAAAATAGTGCAGTGTTGGTTATATCATATGGCTATGCCTAATGCCATCTTTTTAGTGGATTACCATATTTTGTCAAAACTGAAAAAAACAAAACTAAAAATGCCCTTCCTTATTCCTGACATTCGGCTTAACTTGATAAATATCCAATATTGGCTATGAACCAGGCATTGTGTATTTACTACAAACAGACAAAAAAAAAAAAAAAAAAAGAAAAAGATAAGGGATAATCCTTGCTTCCAAGGGATTTGCAGTTCGACGGTGGAAACAAAGTTAAACAGGTGGTCTCCAGACACTGAGCTCTCAAAATGCAAGCGCCTGGGGCTAAGTGCAGGGAGACGGTGAGATGCTGCAGGAGTAGTTTACTGACAATGGCATCCAGAAAGTCTTCCTTGAGAGGCCAACAATGTAGCAGATTATTTTGGCTGTGAGTATCAATATACATGTGTAGTGGACATTTGCTTTTATTTTTTGGTGGGTTGGCAAATATGTTTGAATATTTTTGGTGGAATCCCTCATCATTTAAATCTTGAGGGAAAAGAAATCTGTGATCTTCACTACAGAAGAAAAATAGGAGAAAATTGCTGCTCCCCTCCACAAAGGAAGAGCATGAGGGTCTGAACTTGACAGCCGGACGCATCATACCCAGGACAACGAGGCAAGTCTGAACTCCACCTAGCAGTGAGTGGTGATGTCTATGTGGTGTCTGGCAAGTGGCTGTGTTTTGGAGAAACAGTGACGATGGTGTCTCTCTCAGCTTCCTAAATGGACATTTTTGGGGCTTGATCTCCTGGGCTGCCCTTCATGATCCCAAATTCCTCCCCTTCTTGCTGGTTTTGAGTAAGCTGATTTTCAGCCTTCCCAAAATTCTGTCAGCTACCAGAAATCTTTCGACTAAATTCCTTCGCGATGCCAAACTCCTGTGGTTCTTATTTGTTTGAATATCCTGCTCATCAGGTTTCCCATGATTCTGTCAGCAACCAGAAATCTTTCTTCTAAATAGCTTCTCTACTCAGGCAGAGTTGCTTTCTCTTGCTTGCAACCAAGAAACTTAATGATACAAGCCATTTGTTAAATGTAATCAGAATGTGTCAACCAGTGTGCCAAGGCCTTTACAAGGTTGTTTTTGGTTGTTTGTTTTTACATTTAGTTCTCACAAATAACACTGTAAAGTGTGCTTGTCCCCACTGGGTAGGAAGAAATTTGAAATCGAGAAGGTATACTTAGAAATTACAGTTCTAGGGCGCCTGGGTGGCTCAGTGGGTTAAGCCGCTGCCTTCGGCTCAGGTCATGATCTCAGGGTCCTGGGATCGAGTCCCGCATCGGGCTCTCTGCTCAGCGGGGAGCCTGCTTCCTCCTCTCTCTCTCTGCTTTCCTCTCTGCCTACTTGTGATCTCTCTCTGTCAAATAAATAAATAAAATCTTAAAAAAAAAAAAAAAAAGAAATTACAGGTCTAGTCTCTGGAGCTGGGCCACCTTACAGAACAGGGAGTAACCAGAATTTCTCTGGTTGTGCTTTCGTTACCTAAAAATAGAAATAAAAATAGCATTCATCTGAAAGGGGATTGGAGAACATTAATTGTTCTTGTGTATAAAACACTCAGATCAGTTTCTTGCAGTAACTTCCTGGTCGGGGTTAACTATCAGCACTTCTGAGTAATTTGGCTCAGTTCTTAGAGCTGGTGAGTGTCAGAACTGGCGTCAAAATACTAATCTTTGTGAATCTACATGCTGGTCTCTTTCCATGAAAATGTGTCAAAAATGAACAAGTCTCACACCCCAAAGAACACGTGCCTGAACACATCTTTCTCCTCCTTGGAGTTCAAGTTTAGGTGAAAGACTTATGCTTCTGTTTTTCTGATTTATTCACATATATGACAAGAACAGGAATAATTGGATAAAATAATGGAAATTATAACAAAATACTAAAAGTAGCAGGTCACATGCATTCGCTTCTGTGTATCAGGATACAGCAGAAAGGTGTCCGTTGAATATTTACAATAACACTCAGAGGAAAGTGTGCTTTCCTGGGAGGCTTGATGGGGCTGGTGACTAGCACTCTTCTGTTTTGATGAAATTCTAATCAAAATGAATAAAGAAGACTGTGGAGATCAAAATATATCTTGATGTTAATAAATCTGATGTTAAAAATAAGCCTTTTTCTGCACGACAGTGGACTTTCCTGCTCTGAACTCCTAAGAGCTCAATTCTCAACTCAGCCAAAGATGCTTCTCCAGGGGCCCCAGTTTCTGTCTTGGAATTTACCACCCTGGGGAGGGTTAAAATGGCGATATCGTTTTGTTTCACACTCAACACATATTTATTGAGCACCTAGAGGTGAGTGCTGACAAAGACACACAGTGGGAAGCTCTGGCAGGAGTGGGAGCCGGTCCCTTTGTGTAGGACGCACAGATGGTTCGGATGAATGCTGAGTAAACCGTGTACCTGTGCTATGTCCGTAAGTCTCGAAATAGACCCTGTGTCCAAGTCAGATTATTTTACTTGTTAAAACTGATTCAAGGGGCACTTAGGTGGCTCCGTGGGTTAAGCCTCTGTCTTCGGCTCAGGCCATGGTCTCAGAGTCCTGGGATCCAGCCCTGCATCAGGCTCTCTGTTCAGTGGGGAGACTGCTTCTCCACTCTCTCTGCCTGCCTCTCTGCCTACTTGTGATGTCTCCCTTAGTCTGTCAAATAAATAAATAAAATCTTAAAAAGAAAGAAAGAAAAAGAAAGAAAGAAAGAAAGAAAGAAAGAAAGAAAGAAAGAAGGAAAGAAAAAGAAAAAAAGAAAAACTGGTTCAAGAAGCGGGTATCCTGACATGGGAGGCAGAGGACGTTGTGTCCGTGCCTGAGGAGAACTTGGAAAGTGATGGTTGACAAATCTTTGTATTGTTTTTATGTGTTCTTTGCCATTAAACCCGGATAAAAAAGAAGCAGGCTGGGTGACCTCAAGAAGGTAACATGCATCTCCTGGTGGGCAGAAAACCCTTCCCCTCTCGATCTATGTATTTGTTAGCAAGATGACTGTCACCAGGAGAGAGGAAGAGGCATGAAGAAGAGCAAGGGGGCAGATGCTTGCTGCTGCCATCCTAGCCCACTTTCCGGGGATCAGATCAACTCCTGACCACACCACTTTTCACAGATGAGATAGCACTGCTGTCCAGAGCTGACTCTCTCCCTGCCCCTCTTACCCCCTACCTTTAGTTCTTCTTTAATCCAGACAAAGCTGAATTGGTGAGGCCAGAAGAATTCGATTCAGAGGAAGCTTGCAACTCTTCTTGGATTTCAAGGCTCAGGTGCCAATCCAGCCTCTGGAAGTCTGCATGAAGGTCTCCAGCATCCATTCCTCCATGTTACCACAATCCTTTGATTTCCACCTTGTTACCATTTCTTGCATCCATAACTCCCTGCAGAACCCTGAAAGAAGGCAGGTAACCAATAAAATGTTGCCACAACAATGTTCTAGAACACAACAGACCAAACTCAGAGGCCTAAAACAAAACTTATTTATTGTTAATCATGTATTTGCTGGTCAGGTGCCTGCCTGGCCTCAGACTCAAGCCAGATCTACTCCACCTGTCTTCTCTCTTCCTTCCAGCAGCTACCCTGGCATGTGTTCTCATGTAGAGGGTAGAAATGCAAGAGAGCTGAGCAGAGACACTGGATTTTTCCTCATGCCTAGTCTTGGAACTTTTGACCAAAATCCCATGCAAACTCAGCATCTGTGAGGTGGCCTCTAATCGGAAGAATTGCAAAGTCTCACGGCACAAAGCTAGGATATCGGGGAGTGTGAAGCATTAGAAATAGTAAGACTCTGCCAGAGGAGGGACTCAGGTATTACTAGTTGCCAAGGGCTGTCCCACTTAATCATGCCTGAACCTTACTCCTTTCCTAAGACTAGACACCATATAAATTTAAGTGCTGTCATTCTCAACTTGACAGAAAAGTGGGTGGATTAATAAACTATAATAGAACCTCAATTACCTCTTAATTACAGTTTCATTAAGGGTAGAAGCTGGGTTTTACTCATGATTGCAGCCTTAGTGTTTGACATATATATTTGTTGGGAAAATGAATTAAAAAAACCAATTTACTAAAGAGTTTCAAACCTTTCCTAAGCAGCTTTCCTTTTAAAGTGGCTAATGAGCAACATTATTAGATAAAATTGAACAATATAATTTTGTCCAGCTAATACAGGTGCTAATTGATAATAAAATAAAGAAAGCCTCCAATGAGTTTGACTAGTATAAGATGGGATTTAAATAATGTATTAGCTGGATAATCAGAAACATCAGAAGTAGATTGAACAGTGTTAAATGAAAACTTTATAAAGGAAAATTAAACTCCTTTTGATTTGTTGGCAAGGGGCCTGGAAACTATTAAAGGGACATTAATGCCATCAGAAATCCAAAATTTCTATTGTACTCAAAGTGCACTGTCTTTTCTTTTGCTGGTCACTGCTTAAACTTCTGTGGAAGATGGGAGATGGAGATCCCTTCTCAAGAAATGCAGATGTGGTGGGCAAGTAGGCTATGCCCAAGAGAAACAAGTTGAAAAGCGAATGGGCTGTCATGTCATTGAGAACAGCAATGGTGAGCAGTGTCCTTAAGAGCACAGAGGAGGGAGCAGGACCCCACCTAGATTTTACCAACTGTGGTTAGACTAAGGAGTAGGATATAATAGTAAATGTTTGTCTGGGCTGGGAGACAAAGTAAAAATGTACTATATGAAAATTCAAGTTTACCTTGAAAATTGAACCTCTGGGTTCTCCACCTAGAACTTACTTCCCTTCCTGTGGTCTTCATCTCCTGGTGGGATTCCAGATATCAGAGGTACTTAGTCCTCCAAATGGAAATCTGGGAATTCTACTTGGCATTTCCTCTCCCCTGTACCTCATGACCAAGAAGTCCCACGACATTTTAAAAAATTCTCTTTACTGAATATTTTTACATATAATCTCTTTGTTTGATGATAAGCAGTTGCAACCTGGGTTCGAGCTGGAGGCTGTGCCTGCATGTGAGAATCAGAAGCGTCCTTCAAGGGAAGCAGGAGGGAAGTTATGGGAATTAGGGGCCTTCTGGGTGAGCGGAAAGGATGACAAAATAGTATATCATAAGGAGTGGCCTCGTTCCAGCAAAGGAAAAGTAGGTTTTATGGCCATTCGGTCTTACCATGTATATTTGCATTTTCAGTTCTATCCCATAGTAGTCCAGACCCTTGTGTGGGGTCATGGAACAGGAAAGGTGTAGGGCTGCTGAGTATGCCTTCCAAGCTGTTCATGTGGGCAGTTACCATCGTGAGATGAAGGGGTGTTAAGATTGCTTCCCTTTTCCCCTCAGTTCAACTAAACTTGACGCAGCCTTCTTCCTGACTCAAGGCTCCTTACTCTTCTTTTTTCTAAGAGCATTTGCTTTTGAAGACTTTCAGTTGTAAATGCATTCCTGATTCTTGAGGCATAAATCTTCTCGCTGCTTCTTGCCTGTATTACTACACTGAGTAAAGTCTTTCTCAAGAGCCTGGGAGCCACCCCTTTGAAATGCAATCATTGAAGGAGCTAGAGATCCTTTCTCCGTTTTCTGTGGGAGGATGAGAGCCTAAATCTGATGGGCACAATTAGCAAACATAGATGGCTTGATCACATTGACCAACCTCTCCTGACATCTTCCAGTACCTACCCACCAGCTCACACCAGTATTTAAGACCCACCCGCTTTGCTTTCAGTGAGGCAGTGTTCAATCTCCTCCCAACCCCCGCCCCCATCCAACAGTCTTGAATAAAGTGTGCTTTGTTTAACTTGTCTGGTGCCATTTTTCTCTGACACAGGATACTGTTGGTGAGAAAATTGGTTCTTGGATAATCCCCTGAGCAGAAGCTATGCCTGACCCAAAAGACAATGGATTGATTCTGGAGTGAAGTGGAGAGTGAACTCAGGGGTGAGACAAGTATTATTTTAGTCACTGTGTTGGGGGAACAAGTAGACACACATTTGAAAAAGAAGGAGATGTGCCAGAGGGACCCCAAGGTTGACACTGAGGTGTGGGCCCACCAAACAGCAGCCAAGGATCTCCTTTTATAAACAAGGTGCATGAGCTGCTTTGCTGCAGTAAGGACTGGTCTTGGCAGTGGAGAAAATGTACCAGACAAAGCTGAGACTCCAACAAGTGTGGATTATGGGGGTGAGCACTCAACCTAGCAGAAGCTCATCATCTCCCAGAAAACTCTTCTCCTCCCCTGGGCCCTCAGTCAGCTGCTCCTTCCCAAGTAGAACCCTTAGGCATCTTAAAATGTTTTTCTCTCTCCTTTCCCCATCAATGGCTCCCTATCATTTCCCAATCCAGCCTCAGTGGGAGGCCAATCAAACTCCTTCTCTTCAGATTATGTTTCTCGAGCTAAGAGACACATGGATCAAAAGGAAACTTCAAGCTCATAATTCCAAAGGTTTCAGTTCACGTATGTGTTAAGGGTTCCCTTCTTTTCCAAAGCAAACTTAGAGGTAGAGGATGTGCCCCACCCCGGCCCCCTCATCTAGCATCCTTCCTGTCTCTGAAAATGGGGAAGGAATTTGACCTTTTTCAACTTTTCCCTCTTGGAACAGTGGACTGTTGTGTCTGGGCTCTGGACACAGTACTTTGCATATCACGTAATTTATCCCTCCAGCCAGCCTGCAGAGAAAAATCTTCTCATGTTCTAAAAGGATGAAATTCAGACTCGAGAGGAGCAACTTGTCAGGGATCACAGAAATTATGAGAAGCTGAGTCAGGACTGAAAACCAGGCATTCCAGATTCCAAAGCCAGCACAATCACCAAGACCCAGGACTTTTTCCAGGGTAATTACTGCTTAATATATGCAGCTTTTTGCTGGACCTCCTCCTTCTGCCTCCCCAGGGATGGCTGGGATCATTAGGATGTTACACATTTAGCTTCTGGTGACTTGTTACTCATTTGAGTGCCGTGCATTTGTCAGCAGTTCAAGTTAACTCGCTCTTTCTAGTAAAATCCTTTCTAGCAAAATTCTTTCCCCTTGAAAAAATTCAATAAAAACTGAAAAGCAGGGGAGCAAGATTAGAAAGGCTGAAAAAGGAAACTAGATAACCAAAGAACAGTCCCCCAAAGCCCGTATTTCTCTCTCATCAGAGATTTTGTGAAAGGACCAGATTGGCAGGAATGAAAAGGAAAATCCCTTTTTATTAAGCTCACCTGTATAGTATTATCTCTTCAGAGGTGTTTATGAAAACATTCACACACAGTAAAACTTGCCTTTTATAGAATTTTTATTTTTATTGAATAAGCCCATTTTTATTGAATTTCTTCAGCTCTCCATCAAATTTTAAAATCCCTGCCTATTACTCTATCTATACATAAATCATACCTCATGTCCATCAGACTCCAGCATAGAGGCAATTCCCTCCAGCTCCTGGTTATTTGATACAGAGCTGTGTATCGTGCTAGGGGGCACAGACATCCTCAGCCTCCAAATCACCAGGGATGCATGGCAATTGCTTCTTTTCATTTCCTGGGCAGGGTGTATGTGTGTGTGTGTGTGTGTGGGAGGGGTGTTGTAAAATGAACTAGGATGCAGAGGAAGAAATAAAACTCCACTTATTATCATAGGCCCTTAATTATTCAGGCAGCCAAGATCCATTCTAAATTTAAGCACTATCCCAGTTATGCTCTGTCCAAGTTCAAAGTCCTGGGCTTCTGTGTCAATGACCCGTCCATACCCCACAGGGACAGGAGTCAGCTAATGCAAGACAAACATGTATGGTGGCAGAAAGTCAAATGTGACTGAGCTGAGGCACCTCAGTGGGTGAGGAGCTGAGAGTTGAAGACAGCCCTTTCATTCACAGGGACTAAATCAGATTTTGTTTGGAAGGGCTCTGATGGTAGACCATGGGCTGTTAGTTTTCAAAATTTTGTATATTTAAAAAATGCTAAAGTATTTCCCTCCCAGACCTACCATCCTTCTATGTCTGTTAATTCATCCATTCCTTCATCATTCATGGGTTCAGGAAACCAGTCTTTCAGTCACTTGGTCCACAAAAGTACAATTAAGCATCACTGATATGCCAGTGCAGTGTAGATGTAGGGAGTAATGGTAGATGAGAGACCCAGTTCTTGCTCTGGTGTATTTATATTCCAGTGAAGAACACATTTAAGAAACAAATTTAACATAAAACCAGGAATTCAGCACATGCACATTATACAGAAAGTCATAGGTAGTACAAAAAAAAAAAAAAAAAAACAAAAACACTTTCAAATCTTTTAAGTTCAAAAACATAATCCCATCCTTTGGATATACAAGTCCTACATGGTTGAGGTTGCATACAGCATATGGATTTGTTAGTTTTTTATGCAGAGGTATGTCAGGGTCTGAATAGTGCACCGCAGAACTCATTGGTACCATGTGTTGAGCCATCAGAGAGGTGAGCTGGCCCCATGGGTAGAACTGGATAAATCATTAAAATCAAGGACCTGTGTCCTCTATCACCTAAATGGTGTCTGAAGGTCCATTCTCCATCGTTTTCTAAATATCCTGATCTACTCTTATCATGTCCAGGGGAACAGACAATAGTCCCTTGCCTGGGTGGCTCAGTTGGTTAAATGTCTGCCTTCAACTCAGATCCTTATCCCAGGGTCCTGAGACTAAGCCCCATGTTGGACTCCCTGCTCAGTGGGAAGCCTGCTTCTCCCTCTCCCTCTGCCCTTCTCCAGCTTGTATTTTCTCTCTCTTTTGTACACATTTTCTTTCTCAAATAAATAAAATCTTAACAACAACAAAAAAAGACAATAACCCCTTATACTCCATGACCCCTTCTATCACCAGACACTCACATCCGTAGGAATGAGTCTCTCCGTTGATTGCTATAATCTTACTTCTGCTTTTTTCTGATTTTCCCCATATATATATATATATATATATTTCCCCCACCTGGACTGGCTCTTCTGGAGCTGAAACAGAGCTTCCCTACTTCTTTCTTCTTCCTCCATTGCCCTCGATGGTGGTCTTTCCTGCCATTCTCCTTCTTTCTACTCCCCAGGGAATCTCTTTTTAGAAGGCTAAGGCTGTAAGAATCCTGAAGCAAAGGAGCATTCTGTCTCTCATAGTCCTCCCCACAAGGACAGCAGGATGACTATGGACATCCAGGACAGGAAGTGATTTAATGACAGATTCTCACAGGAGAAAAAAGATCAGCTGCTAAAGCACCCCAGAAATGTATTCACTCAGGAAGGTGGTTTCTGAGCTTAGAAAGCATGGTTTAGAGGCATTTACTTTGCCAGGTGGGGCCAGGATTTGTCCAGTTGAACACAATGTTGAGTGTAAAGGTCATGGGTAACTTGGTTAATACAAATGTGTTGTCTGTCTTAAGACAGGAACCATTCTTAAAGTCTTCTGAAGAACTTGGTAAAATATTCTCTCAATATCATTGTTAGGACTCAACAATTACCAAGGAAAGTAAAGGGTAGCCCCATTTACTGAGTACCAATGTTCTCTAGGAAATAGCACATACAGTATCTCATGCAGTACATACAACATCCCTTCACACGGAAATTATTATCCACATTTTATAAACATCTTCACCCAAACTCAGGAGGCCAAAGGAGTTAAGCCATTAACCTAAACAGTCAAGTGAAAAAGCTGGAATTTGAATTTAAACTGCGTTTATCCCAAAGCCTGTGTTGTTTTCTTGCCATATGATCCCTGCCTATTTTTACTTAGCACCTAGTATGTTCATGATAGCTTAGATAGAACATCTCACTGACGTTTTAATTGTAATTTTACTCTTGAAATAAAAAGATGCTAGAAATATAAGAAGCCTACATTTTATGGAAGTAAATTTCAAAGAGGTTAACAAATGTGTCCAGGTCATAGCACTGTCAGATGGCAGAACTAAAACTTGAATTCCTCTCAGAGTTACAGGGAAGAGTGACGGAGGTGGTGCATGGAAACACATCTTGTTAGCCAGATCCATAGTAGGAACTCAAAAACTAGCCACTCTTGTTGTTGTTGTAAGAGTTTCCACTTAAGCTATGTTAGATTAATCTAGTCCTCTGAAATGACTACTTTATTCACCCTGCTTGGTTATTTCCTTCTTCTCTTTTTTTCTGTGCCCAACCTCATGGCACCTGCAGCTGAAAGAACTGTGATTTATTAAATGTAGTGCGGACATCTCCAAGTGCAGGGCGTAGCACTGAATAACGAGAAGGAAACAAACAGGCTTTGGGGTCAGATGTATCTGAATGAGGCATCGTGATTCCGTTCACCAGCTGTCTCGTCTTCAGAAAGCCTTGGACTTCTCTGGGTCATAGCAGATGTAAAGTGGGAATTCGTACCTATCCCACAACATTGTTGAGAGTTTTAAATCCAAAAGTACCTGCTTAAAATTTGATGTCAAGTGGGCAGCTAATATGTAT
Organism: Mustela nigripes; assembly: GCF_022355385.1. NCBI lineage: Eukaryota > Metazoa > Chordata > Mammalia > Carnivora > Mustelidae > Mustela > Mustela nigripes. The sequence continues at coordinate 191,597,499 of NC_081559.1, read as the reverse complement.
TATTCTGCTCTCAGCCTCATTCTTACATGGATAGCAGGAGCACAAACACACAGGCAGTGCAGAAGCCACTGGAACCTTTGGTGACCTGAACTTATTATTTCCAGCTCTCTATCGGAGCACATGGTACAACATGGTTCCTTCCTGTCTCTGGAAGTTAACCTTGACCATATGAGTGACGGTGGCCTATCAGGTATAAGTGGAAGTTTTACCCCTAATTTACCGCATTCCCTTCCGTCGGTAGCAGAGTCTCTGACAGCGCACCCTTGATCCTGTCTACTGCAGGATCCCTCCATGAGCTGGGCTGATGTGAAATGTGAGCAAGGACAAGGCTATTGTTTGATGAGCGACGGAGATTTTGTTTAACCCTGGCATAACTAAAATATCCTGGTCAATACAGGTAAAGTCTACCTTGACGTTTCCTTCCATTTTATTTTTCCCCAAAAAGACTGGTTTTAACTATTCTTTTCTGTTTTCTGAGAGGCCAAAAGGAGCTTGGAAGCAATCCGATCATGTAAGTGAATGATTTATCACTCCCGTTTGGCCCTAGCAAGGATTTGCCCTGTACCATTCATCTCTCCAGATATAATTGGACTTAAAATTAAAACTACATTACCTTCCAATTCATTGAAAGGAAACTCGTGGTTTTGACTTAAACAGCAGTTTCAAGCAAGGTATCTATTAGGAGACTGTGAAAAATTGTTCTAGCCTGTTATCCTAGGAGCCAGCATGGGAAATGAATTGTTTTCTAAATGGTGTCCAATTGATCCTGAGGTCCTAAGGACAAACATCAGGACTGGACATAGCAGAGGTTGAGCTCTGTGGCGCTCATCATCTTAGCGCAGGCTGCTCCATGTGAATTCATTGTATTTCAGTGTTTCATCACAAGGTGTTGTTTGTAAAACAAACAAACAAAACAAAAAACAAAACAAAACAAAAAAAACTTTCATTGCTAATGTGAGCTTCCTGCAAAAGGCATGAAAAAGAGTTTGTGATCCAAGAATGTGAGAACAGACTGAAGTCAGAGCAGGCTTCAGAGGAACGCTGACATATAAGCATGGTGCTAGGTCAGGGTCATTCAAGAAACAAGTTTCGTCTTGGTCACTAACTGAGTCTAGATCTAATGTCAAAGCAGACTCTACTCTGAGTGGAGTAGCTGCTTCAGAGGTTGGAAGCCAAGATGTAGACACCTTGCTACTTAAAGCATGAGCTGTAGATGTGCCTTTGGATTTATCTGGGAAGGAGGTACGGACACGGAGTTCAGAGTATGAAAGCTTGACACCCAATGAGAGAAGGACGGGGAGCCTCCAGAGTGAAATACCATATGGGGCAATGTCTATGTCAACCCATTGGGAGTCCAGGACAAAGAATGCTAGCAGAGGAATCTCATTGTGGGTAGAAGTGCCAGACCTTTAGACCAATACCATCCTTGGTCATCGGCAGGAGGAGGGCTGCTCTACAAAGACCCTCACTCCATTTAACAGTGGGGGTGGACCCTGAAAAGCTAACACGAGGTTGCCATTTCCTTACACCCTTCACAGATGGGCAGGGAGCCCTTTCTTGAAGGAGAATCTGTGTCACACACCTCTGATTCTGCCACAGGGATGCAACAGCCTTAGCATCACCTGGGAGCATTTTGGAAATGCTGTATTGTGAGCCCTCCTGGAGACCCACTGCACCAGGATCTGAAGTTGAACAAGGTATCCAGGTGGTTTGTTTTCTATCTCAGGGTATGAGAAACAAAGAATTAGATTTGAGGAGCCCAAGGAGGGAGATCAAGTCCTGTGGCTGGTTGGAGAAACAGAGTTCCTGGAAATCTTGCCAAACTGAGACCTCATTAAACATTGCTTACAAATTTTAGACTGCATGAGAAGCACTGGAGGAGGTGCCCCATACCTACTGAGTTAGCACATCAGGAGTGGACCCAGAGCTCTGCATTTCAGCAATGGCCAGGTCACTTGAAGTAATTAATCCACTATTCATTCCTTGACAAATGATTGGAGATCTTATGGTTGGAGCTCTGCACCCAGCCTTGGGGCACACAGATAGCTGTGGGACTTTCAAAAAATTAATGCTATTTTTTTTTTGTGCTTTGTTATTTTCAAGCATAAAAATAGTCCCAAATGGTTGTGGTGAGGATTAAATGATACAACATTCATTTTTATATTTTCTCCTATTAAAGAATAAAACAAAGATCTAAAAACAGAGTTGAGTTTATTTTTCAGCCAAGGCAGAAAGGGTCATTCAAGAAACAAGTTTCATCAAGTCTCTAGGTGGGGAGGGTTGAAGGTAGAGCACCAGACAGAGACTCAAACGAGGGAGTGAATTCTATGTGGGGAAGGATTCTGGGAGTGGACTTCTGGCAGCTGAGGGGTGAAGAGATGTCAGGGATGGCCCCGGGACTGGGCATTGCTTTACATCACAAAAGTGGGGGCAGGGTCCACAGGGCATCCAAGGAGAATAGCATGGCTCAGAGCTTTGTGGGGACACATTTAGATGCACATATCTGGTCCCCTGCCTTTCAGTGATCTTTATACAGTGTCCTGTGAGCACTTACCCAGGAGTCCTGTGTGAGGTGTCAGTAGAGCTGGAGAAACAGCTGAGTCCCTGCTCTCAGGAGCTCGCTGCTGTGGGGGAAGTGATGAATGGAAGTAAGTGTGGACCGTTCTAAGCCAGTGACAATAGGTCAGTTGAGGCATTGCAAGCAGAGGTGAAGCGAACACACTACAAGCCAGTCCCTTCTCCCTGAAAGATGGCTCAAAATCTTTTTTAGCTAAGTGAGCACAGGCAAGTGGATTGACTTCTTTGTCAAAGCACCCTCACCTGCAGAATCGAAATAATAGCAAGTCTATCTCATAGGTCTTTTATGACTATTAAAGGAGCAAATCTCGATAAATCGCTCAGAATAGAACGTGGCATATGGTAAGCACTCCATAAATAGTTGTTATGCTAACAACTGTCCATTCATTCAGTGGAATATAATTCATCCACTCTAGACTCCACTTCAGGAAGATTACAGGTTAAGTGAGTACATAGATGTAATACCAAATGAAGCATAGGACAAGTCTGGATACAAAATTGCAAATATTAAGTGTTCAGAAAGTGTTAACTATTATTACTACTTAAATCAGACCAGGGAAGTTGTTTCTGACAGGTACGTAATAGGAACTCTTTAAATGCCAATTTCTCTTCCTTGGTTTTCAGCATTAATTTTTCTGGCTATCTATACCTTGCATTTAACACTCCAGCAATACCAGATGACTTTCGTTTCCAGCATAAACCCTCCACTGCCTGTTCCTCCCACGCCTTTGCTCATAATCTTCTGTTGCCTCAGCGCTTCTCCTGCTCCTTTGTCTGGAAGCTGACCCTCTCCTGACTGTTCAGGCTGGCTGAGAGTATCCTTCGGCAAACCTTTACACAGCTGTCCTTGGATGTCCCCATCACACGTGGAAACTCTCTCTTCTATGACACTCACCGCACAATATTGTCATGGATTCTCTGCAAGAAAATCTATGTCCACCCAGAGACGATAATCTCTCTAGAGCAGAAAAATAATTTTGCGACCTTTGTAGATCCAGGGACTGATGCTGGATGGGCATCCCATAGTTTCTGATCTAGAAATGTTGAACAGGTGCATGAATCCTAACTTCAGAGCAACTGACCTCTCACTCTCACAAACTCACTCTTTTCATCTTTTTTTCCCAAGCTAATTTTTCACCCTCGATTGCTGTCCTCTTTCCCATCTTCCCTTTTCATTCAGAAAACAACCGTTCCTTAGAAATTCAGTCCACAGTCTATGTCCCCATGAAGTGAGGCCCAGGAGTCAAGCAGAGAGTAATTAAAATCTGGCATGGCATGTTCTTGCCAAGTACACTTAAACAAAGGTTCTCCAACTTTCCTCTTCATAGTTTTCTTAAGTAGGGAAAAATAAGAACTGAAAGAAAGAAAAGGGGAAGGGAAAAAAAAAAGAAGAAAAAAAGATAAACCTGTTTCATGTAAGGAATAAAAATATTTTAAAGTGTAAATGTACCAAGAGTACAATGGTCAGCACAAGGTAGGTGTTTAAGCAGCAATTGGAATCCACCTCCAAAATGATTAATCTACTGCAAATTCCCATAGCAATAGCACAGCACTATTCTTCCCCCTAATCTCCATGTGCACATTTCTCTGCATAGCTCACAATTATCTCAAATTTAACACGTCCAAAACTACACTCATCATCATTATTCCAAACCAGCTTCCCCCTACCCGCTAATGCGCTAATCATTCTCCCGGCTGCTCAGACTTGACAACTAGGATTTGCTCAACCCTTCCTCTCTATTGACCAAAGCCCTTAGTTGCAGATAATAGGGACAGAAGAGGGTGCGGGGAGTCTGTGGGAATGTTCTGCCCCAGGGAGGAGGAGTATTTATCACTGAGATCATTTAAAATTCCTGGCAAGTGATGATAATAAAAGGCCAACTAATATTTTGTTAATTTTATTATTGATTTACAATTCTCTGCAAAGAATGTACACTCTTGGTGCCTAAACCTGGGGCAGGTTACTTCCACATCTCCATGCATGAGAGGTGTGCTGTTGTTAAGGGATGTTTGATAGATCGTAAGGGTTCAATAAACCTCATGGCCCCTGGCATGTATCTCAACTGAGCTTCCAAGAGCAGGACCATAATCTGGTTTGTAAACAGAATATTATTGCTAAAACCTTAGTGTAGAGCTCCTTCACTATAGTAGGAAAGTGAGTGATGCCACACTACCTCGACCCCCAGAGACCTTCTGTGTCATACCAGGTATGCTATTATGTCAGAACAATCTGTGCCCAGTTCCCAGTCCATACACTCTTGGAGCTCACAGATCTCACTTCCAGACGGAAGCTTCCTGGAGAAGATGGAACTAGGACAGCCTAAGTCTCATGCCTGGACACAAGTAGTTCGTGGAGCTGAGGAAAATCCCCCTCCTCACACACACACACACACACACACACACACACACACACACACACAAGCTGTTGCAACCTTGCATGGGTTAACTCTGTGTTAACTGAAACTTGTGCACGTATCAGAAACATGGCTTCACGTCATATAGTTCCCTGATCACCACATGGGAATGCATAAGTTGAGGACATGGCTCTGAAATGTGTGAGTTTCCATTAACACAGCACCCTGCAAAAGTGTGTGTATGGATACATGGGGAGCATAGGTTTCTCAAGGCTGGCTGCTGAACCATGAAAGAGGGTTCATAGATTTAAACATTTGCAAATCATGGATTTCTACCAAATCCTCCCAACCCTCTTCTTCCAGTTATTTCGCACATCCTGTCAATCCTACCTTGCTTTCTGTCCCCCTACTCAGGACCAGGCCCAGGATCCGCTGACCCTGCAGTAAATTTGTGTCTCATCTTCTTGCCTTCAGACCTGCCTCCCTGCTTCCAGAGTAAATTTCCAACCACGTCATTGCGATTATGTCATGCTCTCCATGAAATGCCTCCAAATCCCCCGCATTATCTGGATAATGGCCTGTTGGTGACAAGTGGTCTTAGTTTAAGCAGATCTCACTTGGTCCAAAACAGGAGGGGTGTTTATTGTAAGCATTACTGAGTAAAACAGTCAACAAAAAGATTTGCTGAATAATTAAAACTCAAAAGGTGGAGAATATTGTGCTTTAAGGATCTCAAGTTCTGGAAAAACGGAGCTGGACTGCCTTAAAATCTGCACGTGTGTACGGATTGGACTTAGTGCTTTCTCAATCCGTCCTCCAGTCCGCCCTGCTGAGAAAGACTGGCTTCCTCCCCAGGCTGAGTGTACCTGATCCCCAGAAGCACCTGAAACACAGCTCTAGAAGCATAAAGAAGGGGACTTTTATCTCATTTCTTTAATTATAATTACAAAAATCCCGGAAATAATAATAGCAACCTTATATAGCACTATTTAAATGATGATACTGTTTTGAGTTTTTTTTTTTTTCTTTTTACCTTAAGTTGTTAGCTTTCATTTACAGAATAATGAGTAAAACATTACTCATGTAATGCATATTACAGTCTTAGAAGATAGATAATATTATCCTCATTTTATTGGTGGGGAAACTGAGGTATAGAGAGGTTACACGACTTGTTCAAATTGCTAACAACTGGGCTCTTCTATTCCCAATCACCGTGACACCTGTCCCTGGTCACCTTACTGGACTATTTTGTGAGGGCATTAATGGGCCGGATTTAGGTCACATGTGGCCCTATCTCCTCCTAAATCAGTGATGACAGATATTATTAAGATTTAGATCCTGGGTGGCTGAGTTGGTTAAGCATTCAACTCTTGATTTCAGCTTAGGTCATAGTCTCAGGATCATGAGATCAGGCTCTGCATCAGACTCCATGCTCAGCAGGGAATCTGCTTGAAACTCTCTCCCTCTGCCACTCCCACTCTCTCTTTCCCTCACTCTTTCAAATAATAAATGAATAAATCTTATTTTAAAAATATTTAGGGACTCCTGGGTGGCTCAGTTGGTTAAGCAGCTGCCTTCTGCTCAGGTCATGATCCCGGCGTCCTGGGATCGAGTCCCACATCGGGTTCCTTGCTCCTCAGGGAGACTGCTTCTCCCTCTGACTCTGCCTTCCACTTTGTCTGCCTGTGCTCGCTCTCGCTCGCTCTCTCTCTGACAAATAAATAAAATCTTTAAAAAAAAAATATTTAGAGCACATGCAGGCCAAATAAGAAGAAACATTTCCTTAAGGAAGCTGGAAGAAGAGAAAGTTCCTGGGCCAAAAACCAGAAGGGGTCCATTGTAAGTTCCATATGCTCAATGAATTCTCCAAGGCTGGAAACTGTCTCTTCTCTCCCTTCCTCCCAGTGCTCCCCCAGCACCCTCTGTCGTGGCCTCCTTGTAGCCAAGCCACTGGTCCTGGACATTCACCAGGTCCTCCTTCCAAGATGCCATTGTCCCATCTTTGCACCCAGAAGACCCCTCTTGTCTTCAGTAACCACAATTAAATGGCCTTTTGCTGTTACGTTTCTTGTGGCTTCGTGGGTGTATCAAGCAAGTTTGGTACTATGGTCTTCTTGCAGCTTTCACACCTAAACCAATCAAGCAATTGCCTGATTCTTCCACTGGACTGTGTGCCCCTACTCAGAATGACTCATCTTTGCACCCCTGCCACGCAACCATATCATGTAGTTGAATACAGGGATGAAAAGAAGATGGAAGGAATAGCAGCTGCTCAGTCACGTCCCTTTTTAGTCATCAACATATCCTTGACCTCTCAGGGTTGCTGAAAACATAGGCGTTATGATCATACTAGATTCCATACCACTGTGCTGACTTTATCTAAATTAGGTAGTTTTATTGAAGTTTTACTAAATCTTGTCTATAGTCAGCAACTTATCAGTGGGGAAAATGAACCTCATAGAAACTAAGAAAGTTGTTCAAGGACATAAACCTTGTAGATCATAGATGTAGAACTGAATCCAGACCTAGACTCCAAAATATATATATATATATATTTTTCCATAATATTGCAATTTACATAAGAAGAGTCATAAGTTTTCTCTAAGGAGAAGTGAAATTTAAGGACCAAAAATCAATCACAAGCACTTTGAGTATATCCAACAGGGATATAATATGACCACCTACTTTAGCAAGTAATTGTATTGATTAACCGATTGATAATCAAGAAACCACACAGCAAACCCATTAACTGGGAGATGAAAGCACAAAGGAGGGCCTGGTGTTTCCAGAAATGTTGCTATCGATTAGGTTATTGTCAGCCTGGACTCAGAAATGTATGAACTGTATGTGTGAATGGAGTCACCATGTTCTAAACGATAATGGCTATCAAGCCACTCAAACCCTTGGGTGTGATTGTAACACTGCTAATCCTCAGCTGCTGTGTCGTTCTGTCTCTAAAACATCATCTGGATCCCAGGGTCCAGTCTTTTTGTTTTCACTTCTTCGGGAGTTCTGTCTCCTTATAGTTTCAAATGGGCTTTAATCAATTTCTTTTTGTTTCTTCCACCATGTTTCTTCAGCAAAGGAATGCACCCCACCCCACAAGGAACGGCCGCTAATGAACCTGCTGTGAACCAGACAAAACCCAAGATGGGCACTGTTTTACATAGCTTTTGTTTATTTATTGCTAAGACACTGAAAACACTTGCTAAGGATGGGGAGTCCAGGTGTAAACATAAGAAAGCCTACTTCTAAAATTGCTGTGATAGAAAATTTTCAAAGTTTAATAGACATGAAAGCATAACTAGCAAAATTCAGGGGAAAATCTTCCATAAATTAACAGAAGCAAAAAACATCTGGTTGCAACAGCTTCCACCCTTGAATAGAAAATCTTACGAAGCCTTGATCAACAAGACTGAAGAGGGACCTTCCATGCTCAGAGGTGAGATGTAACGCATCTATGCGTCTCCACCCAGTCAATGCTGGGAGATGTTCCTGGGAATCAGCAGGCATGAGGATATCATCTACTGGATTTGGCATAGGGGCAACCTCGACAAGTGTGTGTTCCAACAGCATGCAGAGTACTTCAGTTTAGTGATACTGGAGGAGCAGGATCACCCAGGATGGGGTATTGGTGAGTATGAGCTGGAAACAACATAACTCTGGCCCATTGAAGCAGGGAAGGTACACATTGGAGGAAACTAAAGTATCTCACATATTTCTGAAAGGTTCAGAAACTTGGGCTTGAACAAAGTCTCCCTTCTGTGTCCCCAGACTCTCATCCTGATGGCTCACAACTGTCCTAGTTGTGAGAGAGTCTAAAGCTCTAGGAACTCTGTCAAATCCAAGTGAGGCTGGAGAATGGTCACCCTACTGTCACAGAAGAACTGTGAAGACACTACTGCATAGGTTCATGGAAACAGAGATTACGGTCTGCACCTTCCTTAATGCTGGGCATAAGATCTACTCTAATCATTCTAGGAAATGGATGTGGTCACAGATGTTGCTGGCATCACTGGAATTAGGGTGGCAGGGTCCCTATTTCCTGATATTCTTAGCTCCTGATCAACTGGGCACACCATTAGTAAGGGAAAATACAAACGAGCTTTCTGGATCTTTCAGTTTAAGAGTAAGAGAATTCCCTAAACACAAAAGAAGGATCAAATGTAGTGTTCCCCCAAGTGAGAACAATTCTTAACTCCAGTAGCTCTGGAAATGGCTCAGAGAGAGATGGTGAAAACCTGAACTATGGCTCAGAGAGGATATTAATTGTTTGAGAAATGATTAGAAATAAATTTGTAAGGTCAGTGGGATACACAGAGCCAACAATGAAGAACCAACTGCCACCCTCAGAATTCTCGATTTGGTAATGTGTTGGATTTTGTTGCAACCTACTAAGATACTTTATTTTTTTTTAAGATTTTATTTATTTATTTGACAGACAGAGATCACAAGTAGGCAGAGAGGCAGGCAGAGGGAGAGAGGGAAGCAGGCTCCCTGCTGAGCAGAGAGCCCGATGCGGGGCTCGATCCCAGGACAATAGGATCATGACCTGAGCTGAAGGCAGAGGCTTTAACCCACTGAGCCACCCAGGTGTCCCTACTAAGATACTTTAGAAGAAACAGAGAATACAGAGAGAAAGGCAGTGAGGTTAGTCCAACTAACCAAGGCTGTGGTGCCTTGGGGGCATTCAGATGGAAAGACCCATTTGGCTGAAGCAGAAGTGCGAAAGTATCCCCAGTTCATAGGTGGGGAAACTTTAAGGGCAAAGTGTAGTGAAGCCAAGATAATAAAGGTAGAAACAGTATCGGAACCTAAATCTGATTACATGACCTTGCTTTTCCCAGTACTTCATACTGCTTAGCATATTTTTAAAGATTTTTTCATCCATGGGGCACCTGCGTGGCACAGTTGGCTAAGCATCTGACTCTGGGTTTTGGCTCAGGGTCATGAGCTCAGGGTGATGAGATTGAGCCCTATGTTGGGCTCCATGCTCTATGTGGACTCTGCTTAAGATTCTCTCTCTCCGGGATGCCTGGGTGGCTTAGTTGGTTAAGCAGCTGCCTTCCTTCGGCTCAGGTCATGATTCCGGCGTCCTGGGATTGAGTCCTGCATTGGGCTCCTTACTCCGCGGGGAGCCTGCTTCTCCCTCTGACTCTGCCTTCCACTCTGTCTGCCTGTGCTCGCTCTTGCTCTTTCTCTGACAAATAAATAAATAAAATCTTTAAAAAAAAAAAAAGATTCTCTCTCTCCCTCTCCCTTTGCCCCTCCTGTACTTGTGAGCACACACACTCTCCCCCTAAAATAAATGACTGAATCTTTAAAAAAGGATATTTTTCATCTGTGTTTTGTGGTGCAAATGTGTCTTTTCCGCTTTCATAAGAGGAGAGGGGAAGATCAATATTTAATAATTATCTTGGAAGTGATAACACTGTACAGTAATCATCTAGCACAAATTCAAAGCAAAATTTATTTATATTTTACAGATGATAAAAGTGAGGCTCTGAGAGATTAATTTCCTTAACAACTCGGAGTTGGTAAGTGGAATTAGATGAGCTTTCCTCTTTTTTAGAGAATTTAGAGCCCGTGGCTTACGGTAGTAGTCCTGAGAGTGTGAACCCAGGACCAGCAGCATCAGCACCATCTTGGGTCTTGTTAGAAATTCACACTCTCTATCCCTGACCATATTCACTAAGTCAGAAGCTCCAGGGTTGGGGCACCCAAATCTGTGTGTTAACAGTCCTTCAGCTGATGCCAATGCAAGTACAAGTTTGAGAACAACTGGTTTATTATATGAGAAGGATAGATTTAAAATGTGCTTCTTCCACTTTGGGATGAGATAAATAATTTAAATGAGATACCATTTATAAAGTCCCTGGCAGAGTGCTAGGTATATATTAGATTCTCAATGATTCTAACTGAAATATGATGAACCTAATAATTCAAATTACACCAACCTCCACCAAAGACATTTTAATATACTCATAAATAAATAAATAAATAAATAAATAAATGACTTTGCATTTTTAATGAATTCATAGAATTTGATTCTCAAAATCATTCGTTTTCTTAAAAAATTTTTTCATGGCTTCACCTAAATTTAGAAATATTGCATCCCTAAATCTATGTGTTTTCAGGCTTTCTTACGAAATCTGCATGTTGGGCACAGCAAAGATGGCGCTGGCCTGCCTTCTCTTCCGGCTAGAAAAGGCGCCACCGTGGCAGTATTGGCGCCAACGTGGCGGTTTCGGTTCCGCATATCTCTGATATTTCCTCCTCTCGCCCAACACACCCTACCCAGTTACTGACTACGTAACCAAACCCCATAGGCTCTCTCCCCGCTGACCTCATTTCCCATCCCCTACCCACTATAAGCTGCAACCCCGCTCAATAAAGTGAGATCCTGCTTCGACAGATCCCCCGAGTCTGGTGTGGTTCGTTAATGCGCCTGGACTCGCGACACTCGCCATCCCGCTCAGCCCCAAGGGGAGCTACCGGCTGGCCCGGATGCTCTCCTCGTGCCTGTCCGCCCGCAAAACCTACTGGAGTCCGACATCTGCATATAGCAACAGTTAGGAAATCAGAACCCGGACATCTGAAGAGGATTCGGAGGAGACCAGATGTGTGTTTTTCTGTCCCCGTTAACTTTCTGTCCCCAGAACCCACTCATTTCTCTTCATACTGGAAGTCCGACTGGAAGTCCGACTGGAAGTCCGGCTCTTGGTGTGTATTTCTGGTCACTGAAGATAGTTAAGGAGAGACTCAACAGTCACTGTTTTGGGATCCAGAGGGGATTCATGAGCTGAAGTGAAGGAAGCACTAGATAATTTCTTGCATCCCCTCCAAATTTAAGAATCCAACTTTCAGTGAAGCATGTGATACAGTGGGAGGGGCGTCCCTGAACGTCACACCTCCCACACTCTGAGCCCTCTGAGCGCTGCCCCCTTCTGCGTGAGAAACAACGGAGAAACCACGGCATGACGACCTGGGCTCTTCACTTCTTAGCCTTTCTTTATGGAACAAAGTACTCTGGCAGTAGATGGAAAAAATTCCGGCCAGCACTGGCATGATTCTAAAAAAGAAAAATTTCCCTGATAATAAAGAAATATTAGTTAAGGAAAGAGAGAGAATCCAGTCGCTAGCATGTTGTGCTTTTCAGAAGGGTATAAATGGTCCCCCTGGAGGTGCAGATGTTATTCATTATGCTGGAGATAAATTCAGAAATGTAGTTTACCCTGATTTAGCTTTATGCTTAATTGTTTTGAAGACTAATGCAAGGCAGTCAGCCCTGCATGCTGCTTTGTTGTTCTATTTAAAAGTGAATGCTCCACTGATTTGCCTTGTGAAGTTTCTCTACGGGAAGAACTACTAGGTTTGTAGCCTCAAGATTCAGAAATGAAGGTATCACCACACTATGAGATCTAATTATAAGAGCTACATTTTTTTTTTTTTTCTTTTAGCACATACTTTGGGGCAGCCAAGTGCTAAAACTCAGAATGATAACGCATGTTTCTAATCCTCAGGAAAACTGTAAAGAATTTAACAACCCATTCTACAAAGGAAGACAGCATCTCAAAGCAGAAACATAATTTCTGACTGTGCCATGGGAAGGAAAAGGTAGAGTTTGGATCCAGATTATTTCTACTCAACTCTTTCCCCAAAACAAACATACCAACAAATAGACATAACTGAACAAGGACTGTCTGCTGTATGTCAAGTCTTTTATGTTTATTTACTTCATTAGCTGTGACATCCCTCAGTAGGTCTTATTATTAGCCCTATTCTACTGAGCAGCAAATAATTTGTCCAGGGTCACAGGAATAGAGATGAGACAGATGTGGCTTTAAACCTAAGTCTTACAGTCCTGACCCACACTCCAAATACAGTGCAGATCAAACACAGAGAATAAAGAAAAATTACTGCTAAAAATGCAACAAAAAGTAAGCTCGGACACCTAGCTAAGCATGGATGGAAATGGTTTTGTAATTCTTTCTCATGTATCATGACATTTTGCCATGCTAAGTAATAATAAAATCTGGGAAAATATCTCATTATATCAAGACAAAAATTCTTCAAAAGCATTCCTAAGATTATCTGCTCGCCTTTCAGCAAGTATAGGTAGTCCTCACCCCATGGGAGCAAAGGATATATTTTGGATAGTAAACGCATTTGAAGAGAGATGTCCTGACTCAATGCTATTGTTTTTCTTCTGTTCACAACTGTTGGGGGAAACACTTGTTCAGTGTTTTACATTGTCTTGAACAATGACGTTGAAATATCATTAGGAGAAACCAGAGAAGACTGACATTATTTTCTGGGAATAGATAAACTATATGAAGGTTAGATTTGCATTCTTGGATGTTGTAAAAGTAAATCGTTCAAGGTTATTGTTGAGACTATTGAGAGAATCGAGTTTTGAGCTTAAAAACTTGGAGACCAGTTCCTTATTCACATAACAGATGAGAAAAATGACCAAATTGAAATGTTTCAAGGTCACAAAACTAGTTAGGCTGAGAAAGGAATGCACATCTCCTGTGTGTGAATTACTTGCTCTACTAGACTTAATCATACCAAAAGTTGGATTATGATACTGCCATATAAAATTAAAAAACAAACAGACAAACAAACTAGGTTCGAATTCCAGCTTCACTTACGTACTGGCTGAGCATTTTACATAAGATATTTCACTTCTATTAAACTAAACATTAGTTTGTTTTATCTTGAAGATGTATGAATAATACAGGCCTCATAAAGTTTTTGTGAGAATTAAGTAGATCATGTATGAATATTTCTAGCATCATAAAAGAGCTCCAATGCTTTAAATTCTCTTTTCCTCCTCCCACTTTATTTTCCTCTGAATTATGAACAGTTATGTAGTTTAGTACATTGCCTAATAGCACCCTGATTCAACCAAGGGTATCTTGAGCATAGCATGCAGCATACCTGTTGTTTTTAAACAGGGATGTCTCCTTGTATTTCAGAAACTTGTAGTAAACCTCTCCTGACAGATAAACTCTCCTGGCAATGTATTTATTTCAGGGAAGCTAGTCCCTGGTCTGCACAGTTGAATTGCAAAAGTGGCTCAGAACCATTTGATATGCTAAGCAGAGATGACAAGCACTGACAAGGTTAAGAAAATGATTTGGAAAAAAAAAAAATTAGGTAATCCCTATTGAAAATGAGAAAACCTTAGGGTTCTCTCTCCTCCACAGAAGGTTTATATTTATAAAATCCACGAATAAAAAGCTCAGCAGAAAAGAAGAAAGGCAGTAGTAAGTTATAAAAGACTGTGAGCTCTGGTGCCACGGGACTAGACTATGAGTCCCAGATGCATCATGTGCACACATGTGGAACTCCATGTGAGGATACCAGTTAGCTATTGCTGTGTAACAAAACACCCCAGAACTTACTGGATTAAGATAATGGCCATTTTAGAAATTATTATTTCTCAGGAATCTATGGGTTAGCATCACAGTTCTACAGATCTAAGTTGGGCTTGGCAAAGGGAACTCATCCATCTTTGGACAGCTGTATGTTAGCTAAGCAGATCTTCCAATCTCGGTCTGGCTGAGGTCTCAACGGGGATAGCTGGGCTGTCTCAGGTCTGATCCAGATGTCTCTTCTCTTCTGAAGGCAAACTTGTGCATGTTCTTGCAGAGAAGACAGGAACAACAGAGAGAAAAGACGTCTACAAGGTTGGCCTAGAACTGAGAGACCTAGAACTGAGAGACAATGATGTTCCATGTTCAAGTCAGTCTGCATGAAGAAGACCCAGACATATGTATTCTATATATATATATATTTTTTTTTCTTTTCTAGCTAACTACAATACATAGGTAGGTTTGAAGACAATGTTCTCACTGCTTGAATCATGTATGGATTGCAATACTTTTTTTTTTTTAAGGTTTTATTTATTTATTTGACAGAGAGAGACACAGCAAGAGGGAACAGAAGCAAGGGGAGTAGAAGAGAGAGAAGCAAGCCTCCCAACTAGTAGGGACACCAACGGGGAGCTCAGTCCCAAGGCCCTGGAATCATGACCTGAGCCGAAGGCAGATGCTTAATGATTGAGCCACCCAGGTGCACTGGATCACAATACCTTTTACGAAAATGTTACAATGAAGCCAAACGGAAAAATGTAGAAAACAAAATCAAAACAAAAACACACCGAAACAAGTCCTTATTAGCTCTCTCAACTGAAAATTTCAGAGGCAGCTGTAACTTCCGTTATGATTGGATCCAAGGGCTCCAAAGACAGGGTGTCATCTCTCTCTTTTTCCAACTCTTTCCTCAGCTTTCTATGGTGGAAGCCACATTGTGAATGTAGGTTCTTTCTATATGGGAGGAGACTGGCCATCAGAAGTTTCCATAGTCCTTGGAACTTTATTAACTGAGAAAGGAAGAAAGAGGCAGAAAGAGAGAGGAGAGAAATAGAGATAGGGCTGCTCTTTCTATAATTTAGACAAATCCTATTATGAGTTCCCATTGGCACAACTTCGATCATGTGTCCACCCAGGAGCTTGGATGAGTGCATTCATCACATGCGGAGGGAGAGTGGAGGAGGTGTGAATTCCCAAAAGGAAATCAGAGTGCGATAACCAAAAGAAGAGGAAACAGAGACTGGACAGGCAAAAAAGAACAGATGTCTTTAACAAATGATGTATTCTACAGCTGCATTTCTGCAACATGCTATTATATCCCTTTCATGCTGTTGTAATCATGTATTTTATTCTGACTTATACACTGCTCTATTATTTTCTTGAATACAGGGAAAATGAATTATATCTGGTCATTTTGAATGTCCTTAGAACTGCATGTGACACTTAACGTAGATCTTTGTTATAACTATTTTTTGAAAAGATTTTTGTTAGGAGTTTCAATCGCTGCTTCCTTCCTAAGTTGTTAAATTCAAAAGGTGCCTATGCACGATTGCTCTTTTTCTTGAATTTTATTACTTTTGGATGCAGCCCTATATCTCTATTTGTTCTGTAGCCCTAGAAAGCTGGGTGACGTAAAAGGTCTCTTTGGCCCTGACAAGAATCATGCCAAGTAGCCTGATCCTTGAGCTTATTCTACTAGAACCACATCCCAATCTTGATCAGACTGACTCAGAATTATACCTTCTTCAGGTGGTGGCAGTTTAAAGAAGACAAAATATTTAAAGCATAGAGCAATTTTTCCCATCCATCTTGCTTTCATTTGTGTATACTTTGGTTCACTACCTAAATTTTGGGTGATCTTCCAAACAGTAGTTAGGATCATATCGCCAGAAGATAAACTACATAACTGAAATCATAGTACTGACTGCAATGGAATGCAGGAAGCAAGACAGATAGCAGATCAGATATTATAAACAGTAGAACAATGGGAGAAAATAATATTATTTTCACTTTTTTCCTGAAAGTTTCAGATACACTGAATATGTGTGGCATAACTTGTGCCTCTCATCCAAACCAGAATATGTGTTCTTGTCCTCTCCTGTTCTTTTGGACTCTTGCTCAGTCTCGGTCACCATCAAGGTGGCCAGCCCTGCAAGGACCCCACCCAATCATCATGAGCTTACCAACTCTAGGTGGACTTTTCCCAGCTGATCCAAGGCACTACTCTGCCTCCTAAGATAACCCCTAAGATTCTAATTCTTCTCATAACTACTACACCTCAGTAATACAGCTCACCCAAAAGTTTCTGCAGGACATAGGGGATACCTCAGAGAGCTCTACTTTGAATATTGCGACTTTTGACAAATGAAAAATAGAAGACAAAAGGAGACTCCTAGATAAATTCCCCCTCTGCCCTTCCCATGACCATCTCCTCCTGTACCTCAGGATTTACTCAGGAGACTGAAACCCCACCTGCAATTTTAACAGAAAAAAAAAAAAAATACCATAAAGATTTCTTTCTTTTTTCTTGACCATGAAGGTTTATTAATTGGATTACAGGTAGTTGTATTTGTCTGCTTGGGCCATCACAACAAAATACCATACTGAGGGGCTTAAGCAACAGAAATTTATTTTCTCACAGTTCTGGAGGTCGGAGTTCTATCAGCATTCTGGCTACTTTGGATTTTGGTGAAGACTCTTCCTGATTTCCCAGTCTCCTTTTCCCTGTGTCCTCACCTGTGTGCAGTCGGGTAGACAGGAACACTCTCCCATGTCTCTTCTTCTCAAGACAATAATTGAGTCTGATCAGGACCCCATCCTTATGACCTCATCTAACCTGTTACTTCTCTATTGCAGATAATAGCCACATCTCAGGGTAGGGCCTCAGCCTATGAATTTTGGCAGAACAACTTCATAACAGTAGTTAACTATTAAAAGAGATAAAAGAGATGGGGTGCCTGGCTGGCTCAGTGGGTTAAAGCCTCTGCTTTCAGCTCGGGTCATGAACTCAGGTTCCTGGGATCAAGCCCCTCATTGGGATCTCTGCTCAGCGGGGAGCCTGTTTCCCTCTCACTCTCTGCCTGCCACTCTGCCTACTTGTGGTCTCTGTCAAATAAATAAATAAAATATTTTTTAAAAAGGTAAAAGAGAATTCTAAGGTATAAAAAAATGAATAACTACAGAGTATCCACTACACCCTAAAGTTAAGGGGGAAGTAGAGAAGAAAGAAGACCCGAAGCTCAGAGAATGAGGCCAAGCACGGCTGATAGACAGCACACAGTAGGAGAGCATGGCCCGCACAGGAGCACAGTGCCACGGCTGGAGTGACAAAGAAGCTGGCTACAGAGTATGCACCACTGGAAGTCCCCATCTGCTGACCCTCTAGAGAAGCCCACCACTGTGGCAAAGGCTGTCCGGTCCTTTCACATAGATGCCCTTGATGCTGTAGCGATAACAGAACACCACCTTCTCACCCTAGCCTGACAATGCCTCTGTAGAACCAGAACCTGCCATTGTCAAACCTTCCCATGTAGATACACAGTCTCAACCGTCCTTGTGTGCATTGCGGGCTGTGTTATTTACTGCTCCTCATTACGACACCATTAAATAATCTGGTACTAAATAATAACGTGAAATTTAACCTACAGTTTATCTGTATAAAATTGTAAGGGGAAGGAGAGAAAAGGTAATTAATATGGAGACACAAATATATACACAAAACAAGCAAGGAGAAGTAGGCTAATTGCCTTCAGTTGTTTCTGTACTTGCCTGTGAAATCATAGTTGAATAACTATGTCTTCCCTCTTTCCATGGCCTATTCCATATTTCCACTTAGACAGCAACTCGCCTGATTAAAGTCCCTCACTGGGAGAGTGCACCAAAACTTGAATTCTGAGGGGGTCTGATCGTCTTAGAGCCTTATCTTATTCTGGTCATTGCAGTTCTCCATTAACTTCGACTATTGACAATGGAATATTAATCACCCAAGAATGTCCCCTAGGTTCCAGACATAGCTCTCATCCTCACTCTTATGTTGCACAGCTACCCTGTTTCTTGTTGATAATTGGGATCAGTCACTCCAGTCATCACAATAACACCTTCCCCTCTTTTTTTTTTTTTTTTTTACCATCCCCTCTTTTTGACCACTTGGTTCAGAGGCATAAAGATCCCCAAATGGTCAGAGGTCAGTTTCAACCTTCTATTCATTGGGATCACTGTTGTGTCTTCTAATGGAAGTGCATCCTCTTTGGGAACTAATGTCTCCAAGTCAGCGGGCTTCAAGTTGCCAGGGTGGGAATAAGAAATTCTGTGAGAGTGTTATTGCATATAATAATGAGAGGAGCCACTCCAAGTACACCTCTTTTTCAGTCACATCTATTTTAACTATAAGAAGAAAGCACAATAAAGAACTGATTGAATTTGTTTTCAAACACATACTGCACCCTGTAATATAGAACTCAAACCTTTTAGAATACTATCTCTAAGCTGACACCATAACTTAGTCTTCAGTAAGGCAACCCATCTTCCCACAGACTCAAGAGGCATCACTTAAACAAGAATAAGTCATGGTTCAAAGCTGATTAATCAAATCTAATTAGGTGGCTCACTAATTGATCCCAGAAGCTACCACCATTTGACCTCTGGTAAGAGGGCTCAATACATTCAAATTCCTCTGGAGACAAATGAATAGAAACTCCCATTGGTTTAAACCACATAATTCAATTAATCCACTTAGTGAATTCAAGGGTTAGTCAAATCACTCAAGTGTATATTGGTTTTCAGGAAGAGATTGAACTAGAATTTATCTTTTCCTTGTCTTTTGATAAATACTGTCTAGATAGCAAAGCCTTACATGCGAACTTCAAGATATGATAACATAGAATCAGGCTGGTCACGATCTGCTTCAGAATACATTCCTTCTTAGGTTTTTCTTCCTTACCTTCTCTTTCCCCCCTTCCTCCCTCCCTCCCTTCTTAATTCTCAAAATCCAACTAAACCAGATTCTTTGGTAGCAGAACATGTCTGGATTAATCCATCAATGTAAGCAGAGATTAGAATCTATAATTATCTAACTTTATAAAATAAAAAGCTAAATGACAAATTGGCATAATACATAACAGACATGGGGTTAATATATTTGATATATAAAAATCATCTTGCCAATAAATGAGGAATCTTAAACGTATAGTAGCAACATATGTAAAAGGCACAAATATTCCATTGAAGAAAGAATACAGGGAAATAACCAACAAAAATATAGAAAATATATTCTTTTAAGTTCTCATCAAAGAAATACAAATTAAAATATCTGTAAGTCCACTGACGCCAAAAGGATAATTTACTTTCTTCTGTTGATATATTAACAAATTACCATATATAAGGTCACAATATTATACACCGATTCTGATGTCCCAGACAAATTATGTGTGCTCATGTAAAGATATTTAATTTGTTGTGCATCATGAAGTAGGTTATAAGAGACACTACAGAATATAATAATGTTTTAGCAGTTAAATCAAAAATTTATACACACACACAAACACACACATATTTGCTAAAAAGACCACAGAAAGTTGGTAACGTTTGTTTTTGAATATTAGGATTATGGGTTATTTTAAACTTCTTTTATTTATTCAACCTCAATTTGTTACAATATTTTAAGTTGGTTATAACTTTTAGACCAAGAAAAGTTATCCTTTTTATTAGAAGATTTAAAGAAAAAATGTCAATGCTATAACACTGACAAACCCCTCTGAAATTCTATACACGTTTCTCCCATTGGAGTGTTTTCACCTGCTGTCTCTCACATTTTTCTTCCTTTACTCTCCAGTCTCCACTTGGTCCTCTACAAGGCCTTTGATGTTCTCCACAGGAGCTTCTGTATTTTAAAAAATGCAGTTTCAATATAACAACTATTCTATGACAAATTTCAACTACTCCTGCTCTCCTTCTGTCTTCCACTCTGATCCTGTAAAATCCACTTGGTCTCCACATCACCCAGTGGAACATCAAACTAAACAACCAGAAGAAGAATAAAACTGAATGCCAAGGAGGAAAAAAAAAAGATATATATTCAATTTACTCTTCTGACTCTATAGAGAGATATTGCACTCTGGTTCTAAGAGCAGAATTTATATTAACAAATAAATGTTACCTGTTTAAGTTTGGGTTCAATATAAATATTTTCTTCCATAAATCAGTTTCATTAAACTGGACTAAACTGCCTCCAGATATTCAGGTGGAATACGTACTAGAATATAAATATAGTAAGCGTCTACTGGGCATTTAGGTTTGTCTTATATTTATTCCTTACAACTCTCTAGTAGGTTAGACCCTGTCTGCATATACCAGCCCAGACTGGCACTCAAAATTGTGAAGACATTCATTTAGGATCACTGAGTAAGTGGAATAATCAGGATTTTATGGGGTCCTGAGACCTGGCTTCTTTTTTTTCCTGCTGCACAAATAATGTCATAAAACAGCTAAGCCCCAGCATGGTCAGTATGAAGCTTCTAAGGCAGAGGAAAGCAGTGTGACCCACACAGACGACAAGGAAGAAAAAAAAAATAGAGGAGGCTCAAGACTTCTACAGCAAGAGTGACGGAGGTGGAAGGGACAGAGCAATGCCTCATGGAAGAGGAGCTGAATCCCTAAGTCCCTCCTGATAGCAGTCTGCTTGGGCTGCCTTAACAAAATACTACCAACTGGGTAGTAGCTTAGACAATAGAAATGTGTTTTCTCACAGTTCTGGAGGCTGAGAGTCAAAGATCAAGGAGTCAGTGGAGTTGGTTTCTTTTGAGGCCTCTCTCTTTGGCTTATTAATGTCCTCCCCGCCCCCCCCCGTGTCTCTCTATGGTCTTCTCTCTATATATGTCCATGTCTAAAAGTCCTCCTCTTATAAGACGCCAGTCCCATTGAAGTAAGGTCTATGCAGATGCCTGCGTTTTTACTTAACCACCCCCTTTAAAGACCCTGTCTCCCATATAGTCTCATTCTGAGGTCCTGAGGGCTGGGTACGAATTTGGGAGAACACAGTTCAGCCAATAACCCAGTCTATGTGGGAAAGCATGTACTGCTTCTAATATCTCTCTTTTCTAAAGACATTTTCCACGACTTCATTCGCAGCACCTGATATCAATGAGTCAATCTCTCCTCTGAATAAACATTTAATTATGTGCTGCCTTTTGTATAGATCATTTCACTCTGTATCTTCAGTATTTGTTTCCAGTCTTTCCCATCAGAATTTCAATTCCTCTAGGATGTATCCAGTGTGTTATCTTTATTACCTCGAAGTGTGCAAGTGCACGCAAGAGCATTTAATGAAGAACTGTGGACCGGAGCAGTAAATAATGAATGAATTCATAGAGAAACAAATGAGAGCATGTTGAAAGAGTCCTAAGGAGACCATGAACCCCTCTCTGAGCGCATGTCTTCCCACGTGGAGACAAGCCGTGGGAAGCTGAGTGGGCATCAGAATAAAGGATTAGCCTTAGTCAAGACCAAAAATTGAAAAGATAGGCCCCATGTGCTATGCACTACTCAAGGACAATGATCCTGTTTGTTTTATTTAAAAAGAATACCCAGAACCTAGTATTGGAAAATGACACAGAAAATGTTTTTGCTTTTTGTTATTTTTTTGAATCAATAGATGAATGAGACAATGGAATATTTAACAAACGAAGCAGAAGGAGAAACAGAGAAAGAAAAGGAACCATAGGAGAAGGAGGAACATTTGCTGGAAGGTAGCACCAAATTGCATGTGCCTCCAATAATCTGCATAAGATTTCTTCGTTGTTACCAAATTCTCTCAATAACTCTGATGTAAACCAAGGTCAGGGAGGCCTGCCTAACCTGCATCTCCTTTGCAAATGTTTACAAGGTGGATTGCTTAATTATCTGAAAGCCTGCCTTCCTCAACCACTTCGTTTTCTTCACAGGGACCTGTTCTGGCCTCCAGATGTCTGCAGTGAGCACGTCGGAGGAGTCCCATGGCAACCTCCTTGGAGACGGCATGAGGATTATTAATAAACCTTTGGAAATAACTGCTCTCAGACACTGTAACTCACATTACCGTGCAATATCCCTACCGCTCACTCTGCTGATGGGAATGCAATGTACTCGCTCTGCTTTATTATAAAAGCATTAAAATGTACTCTGTTGCTTAATCATGATGACACTTTCATCTGTTTGGAGGGGTTTTCAGTTGTTTTTGTGTGGATTTTAATCATATACTTTTTGAACTTTACCTTCTAGAAATGAGTCTGAGACATTTGGGGCTGGATTCTGGCAACACAAATCATACGTATGTTATTTGGCAAGTTAGAGCCTTAGACAAAGCTCCTTTCAGAATCAAGAAACTGGGATGCTTGGGCGACTCAGTGGGTTAAGCTCTGCTTTTGGCTCAGGTCCTG
This sequence comes from Mustela nigripes, assembly GCF_022355385.1. Taxonomy (NCBI): domain Eukaryota; kingdom Metazoa; phylum Chordata; class Mammalia; order Carnivora; family Mustelidae; genus Mustela; species Mustela nigripes. The sequence continues at coordinate 191,574,777 of NC_081559.1, read as the reverse complement.
GGTCCTGGGATGAAGCCCTGAGTCAGGCTCCCTGCTCAGCAGGGAGCCTGCTTCTCCCTCTCCTCCGTGCTCTTGCTCTCTCTCGCTATCTCTGTCTCTCTCTTTCTCAAATAAATAAATAAAATCTTAAAAATCAAAAGAAAAAAATCAATAGCTGTGTTTCATCCTGGTGCACCTACGATGCGCTAGATCACAGGGCCATGTGTAGACCATGACTGTACAATCTCTCACCTAAGCCTCAACACGACATTGTGAAGAGAAGGAAAATTTTGACTCTCAGTTGAACAGGTGAGAAAACAGAGCCTCAGGATGTTTTATCCATCACCTCGAATATATTAAAGAAGCTTCTATTGTCTTTCTACTTCACGATCTTGACTGAAGACAGCCCACAAGGTGACTGGGGCCTGCTGTTCCATGAGTACTTGGGTTTTTCCCTCTATTGTAGTTTGTTAATGATTATATAATCATTATGAGATAAATAGTACTTTGCGAAGTCAGAGGCTAGAGAGAAATTAAGTTGTGGGACTCAATTCCTTGGCCATTTCCACTGAACTCTAAAGATCTTTGGGAACCCACAACACCTTCCATGTTCTCGACGATCTCGCCTTCTCTCCTCTCCCCGCCACTCCCAAACACCGTGTAAATGTAGAACTTAGTCAGACTTGCAAGCACGTTTACATTGCATTTGACCCTCAGGGCTTCTTGAGATTGACAACGTGGATCAAACTCATCCCGTACCATGTAACCGAAGCTGCGGAGACTCAGTGGACATCACGTGATGACTTACAAACACAAGAAGACAGATTCAATTTAGCAGTGGTCTCTCCTTTTTGGATTAAATATTCAGGAAATACCATCTGAATGCCTACATCTAACAGGTGATGCTCTGAACCAGGGGCTGGCGAATGTTTTTTGTAAAGAGGTGGGAAATAAATACACCACCCGTGCCAGTGTCGCCACCACTGCGGCAGAGAAGCCCCCACTGGTGACCTGTGAAAGGATGAGGAAGGCTTTGTGAATGACAAGCAAGGAAATGAAAATGAAAGCTTTATCCACGCACACTGACATTTTAAATGTTATGCAATGTTCATATACCACCAAGCATTGTTCTTTTGAATTAGTATTACAACCACTTAAAATATAAAAATAACTTTGAGTTCACAGGTCACCCCAAAACATGTGGTGGGCCAGATTTGGCTCAGAAGCTGCACTGTGCTGATTCCTGCTCTAAACCTCAGAGATTCAATGCCCGATAGATCAGAACAGCAACTCCTTGCCCTTTTGGAGATTACATTCTACTGGGCATAAGACAACTAAGGAAGAAGTAGATCAAACGTCGAGAATGTTCAGCAAGATAGGAACAGGCTAGAACCCAAGCAGAGAATGGTGAGCAGGCAGATTTTTGGTGAGTGTATTTGCACACGACCCTGAGGGTGTGCTTACTTCCAGTGGTGGTTGTGTGGGGTTAGCAGGCTGGTAGTGGGGCGAGATTACTGAAGGATTCAAGAATGAGGCTGGCTAGCACACAACTGCAAATTTTCTTCATTCCTGTACTTTGTTGTGCTTGGCTGTTCTTTAACAACCTTCTGTTACTGTGAATTTTTGTAAAGTCTACTTGGCACAATGGGCTGTGATGAGTGTTTTGTGAAATTGAAGGCAAAGGGATGGTGTTCCACATTTAGGTCAAAACACAGCAGCCTAGAAATGGGAGGAGCCACCTGAAGCCAGCTTCATGGGAGAATTTAGTGGAAGCTGAAAATTAGTGCCAGGAATAGTTTCCTCCCAACCCTCACCAAAGAAAGAATCCCTGCAGATATCAGGACGGTAAAGGAGAGGCCTATGAAACGTTAAAAGTATTGAATTTCCTATAAATCTTGAATGTTAGAACACATGGCTGCTAATGGCTGGTCTGTATATTCTTATTTGATCTTTCGGAAATCCAGTGAGGTATCTGGGACAGATCTCTCCTTTGTACATTATAGATAATTCTTTCGCTCTTGCTTTGGGACTCAAATATGATAATGATCATGATTATCCTATATAGTATACATTATATATAATAATACATAATTTTATTATATTCCATTGGAATATAAGCTCCATGAAAAAGTTTTTTTTTTTTTCTATTTTATTCTCTACTGGATCTCTAATGCCTGAAAAAGTGCCCAACACATCAAACAACTGTAAGTGTTAATGAATATGCAAATCAGTAAATGAACAAAAGAAACACTAATAGAATAAGTGGGGACCCAGGTAATAATTCCTTGAACTATTGATTTTTTGAGTTGAAATGAGGGAAACGCTCAGGCTGGGGAAGGGTTTAATAAACTAGAAGACCTAGAGGTATTATATGTCTGCTAATTAAGCATAATAAAAGAAGATAAAAACACAGTGAAAAAAAAAAAAAAAACTAGAAGACCTGAATGAATGTTCTCCATTGGGCTTCTTCTGTGTCCAAGAAGATCAGCTTGTGATTTTGTAGAGATGATGCTTTCTAAAGAAGCTCTGTGTCTTCCCATGGGGACATGGCTCCACAATGCATCCCACCACTGAATTACAGCCTTAGTAACTGCAGTCATTGACTTTCTAATAAGACCCTGGTACAAGTACATGTATCTCACAAAATTGTTGGAAATCTCAAGACTTGGTTATGATTTCTGCATCCCTTTCCAGCAAACCAACTGACTTCTCTGCTCTGCATCATAGTGATCCTTTAGGTAGTGGGAAGTAAGAGGAAATAAAGAAGGCACTGTTCTATTTCACCCCTTTGTTCACCTAGATAAAGGCAGGGAATAACCAGGGTCCTTTCTCAAAGTTTGTATTTATCTCTTATCCCACTATAGACTCATTGATGGCAGGAGCCACATTATTTCTTTTGTATCTCAGGATTTCATGCAAAGCCTGTCACAGGTCTACCATCAACAAAGTATTGATTAGAATTTAATTAGTAACTTTCTCTTACATGATAAAACTATACCATCGGCTTGATCATGAAATTCTAAATGTGATATGTCCACTTTGAAGAACCTTTTGGTTCCAAACTTTTAATTGACACACCACTAATATCTGATATCAACAGTAAAACTTTAAATTTTTTAAAAGATTATTTATTTATTTGAGAAAGAGAGAGTATGATCTGGGCCAGAGAGAGAGAAAGAGAGAAGCAGACTCCTCACTGAGCAGCCAACCTGATGCTGGGCTTGATTCCAGAACCCTGGGATCATGACCTGAGCCAAAGACCGATGCTTCACCAACTGAGAGCCACCCAAGGGACCCAAGTCTTCTAATTTTTATAGAACTGATCATTTTAAATGCTGCCATTTTTTCTTCTAATAGAGCTGAAATACGTGTGTGGATATAATTATTTTTTGCATTCAACAGATACTTAATAAGAGCTTTTATGTGACAGGTACTGAACCAGAGACTAGGTCTAGTGGTGGACATCTGGTCTCTGCTCTTGAAGACATTTTAGACCAGGGATGCAGACAGAAAGTATGAAATGGACTATGAAAATAAGTATCTTAATACAGATTTTGGTAAGTGAAGAAAAAACCAGGCTTTTCTCTGTAGAATCTATAGAGTATAATATACAGCAAGTGGACAATGGCTAGAGGAATTTCAGGAAGTCTCATTTAAGCTAAGATTGGAGACGTCAGTAAGAATGGTTACGTGACTTACTTCACTGCATCCTGAGGTCAAGGCGGTGAAAGCACCTATGCTGAGGACTGAAGACTGTGAGTTCAGTTCAGCCTCCATGGTCTTCAACGCGTCCTCAGGTGTGTTGGTCCTCACTTGCTTGATTGCTAGAGTAAAGCTCACACGTACTCTTTCTGTGCCTTGATTTGTTCATCCTGTGAAATGGGAGTAATTATAGTAACTAATTCTTTTATTTTTAATAAGGATTAAAGGAGTTAACACGTGTCAAAGCACTTAGAACTCTATCAAGATTATTTTAAGTGCCTGATAAATGTTAGACATTATTGCAATTGTTATTTTTATTAGTGAATGTCAATCACCCATATGTCTTTCATACCTTGATTAAATTTGCGCTGAAAGTGAGGACATCATGTCTTTTTCAGATGGCTGAGAAAAAAAATAATGAATTAATTTATACTTAGGATGCTCAATTGGATCTTTTGTTTTTAGAGGGTCTGTAAATACTCTTTATTTCTTTAAAGTTGTTATTTAAGTTCCAGTGAATTAACTATGGTTAATTTCAAGTGTGCAACATAGTGATTTCAAGTGTACAACATAGTGATTCAATATTTCTGTATAACACCTGATGTTCATCACAACCCGTGGTCTCCTTCATCTCCATCACCTATTTCCCCCATCCCCTGCCACCTTCCCACTGGTAACAACCAATTTGTTCTCTAGAGTTAAGAGTCTCTTTCTTGGTTTGCCTCTCTCTCTCTCTCTTTTATTCTTTGCTTGTTTGTTTTGCTTCCTAAATTCCACATAAGATTGAAATCATAAGATATTTGTCTTTCTCTATTCTGCTAGCTGCATCCATGTCATTGCAGATGGACCATTTCTCTCCTGATGGTGCTACCTGATTTCTCTATCCCATGCTAAGAGTCGGAGCTCAGGGGTTGGAGAGGTGAGGTACTTGCTCCATCATTTCCACAGAACCAATGTGCCTCAAGGCACTCAGTAGAATCGTGTCCAGGGAATTGTGGTATATTGAGCAGAGCAGTATGTCCTTAGTCGGCTGCATTATCACGCATATGCTGGGAGAAGATCTCCAGGCAGGCAAGATGCGGAGCCACGTGGAAATTGTAGAGTTGTGAACAGAACAAAAATTAAAAAGGAAAATAACTCGAAAGTGATCCCCAGGGTGAGTCACTGAAAGTCATTTACTGTGTACCCACTGAAATGTGAAAAACTCCAGAAGAAGTTGGATGATGATCTTGGGGAATAAATAGAAATTAGGTAGACAAAGTTGAAAGAAAAGTTGGAGAAAACATCTCAGAGGTATGCTGCAGCCCAAAGATAAACCCTGAAGAGGAACAAAGCAGGGCAACTTCAGAGAACTAAAGATAGTGTGAGATGTCTGGAGCATGTGGTACAAAGAAAAGCAAGAGACAGATGAGGGCGGAGAAGCAGTCAGGGTTAGATAATGAAGGTCATTGTGTGTTGTGTAAGGATCCTATTAGGTCAAACATTATAAAAGCACCCTGTTGAGAATTTTATCATCAGCTGGCTCTCAGAGTGACTAGCAGCTCCTCATTCGAATGGACAGGAAGCATTAAAGACAGTAGAATTGTATTTTTGCCTGTCTCCTAGGAGATAACTATGGGGCAGTTAATAGAAATAGTGACATCACTGAAACACCACAATGTGAACACACACACACACACACACACACAGAGGCACGCATGTGCACACTCGGTCACAACAGGCTGATTATCCATAAAATGATATCTCTAACAATGGCCACAAAACACAGGGAATTAGTTAATTAGAACACATTTCCCTGGATGTTCAGGGTTTCAGCTTTCACATTTGCATCTTTCAAAGGTGTAATTATGCCAGATAATACACCCTGTCCTGGAGTTTTTACATAAACACTGTGGTCTGGTTCAGAGTTATCTCTACTGCATGGAGCAGCTGTTGGGAGAAAAATACACGCTATTAAAAGCAGTTTGAATTAGATGTGGTCTACTTGCTTAAAATATACAATGCCTAGTCACTTATCAAGCAGAGGAATGAGTTACTATTTATTTATTATGCAAAATGTGTGCCTGGATAAGGTATACAAATTAAGTGGCCTGGAAAGGAGCGTGTTACCAATTCTGCAAGAAACCTAATAGGAAACTCCCTTTAAATATACATTGCAATTTCAGGTCAAGTCTTTTTTCATAGGTGCATGGACAGAAACACATACTGAAGGTCTGGATCAGGCAATGAAGCACTAAGAATTTCTTCCCTGTTTTCACAATGCTCTTTTAATTTCACTGTGTGATCACAGACATTGCTCTTTCACAGAGGGATCTTTAGAATAGGAAATAGACCATATTTTAAAGCCTGTTCCGTTAAGGTTCAATCAGGGAAACAGAAGCAGGTTATGTATTATGGGATAAGGGCTTTATAGCAGGAATTAGATCTTACACAATTACAGATGTTGGGAAAGTAACATTCCGAAAAGGGTCAGAAAAGAGTCACAGTCAGTCCTGGCAAGGGTGCATGGACCACACCTTCCAGGAAGCTGGGCACCCACTGCTGTTGGGGGGTAGCCTTGAAGGGCAGAAAGAAGTCAACGGATGGCTGTTGGTCTTCCTGGCACCTGCGAACTTCAGCTCAGCATCTAGCAGTGGGTCTGGAGTTGCTACGAACCAGCAGGGCGGAAGAGAGGAAGGACTGCTGGATGGGAGACAGGGAGAAGCAGGGATATTGGCCTCTCGTTTTTTTCTAAACAACCATAACCTTCAGGTGTTTTTTTTTTTTTAATTAATAGTGTTTATTTATTAGAGTTTTAGGTTTACAGAGAAAAGAGTTGAAAGCACCGAGAATTTGCACATACTCCCACATACCGTTGTCTCTAGCATTGATATGTTGCATAGGGGACATTGGATGACTGGTGAACCAGTACTGAGAATTCCTAACCACATGTCCGTGCTTACATCAGGGCTCACTCCTTGTGCTATGTCGTTCTATGGACTTTTGACAGATGCACAACGAAATGTACCCACTATTATAAGATCACACAGAGTGACGTTGCCACCCTGAAACTCCCTGTGCTCCCCCATTAATCTCTCCTTCCTCCTCACCTGACCCCTCTTCTCCCACAACCACTGATCTTTTTACTTTCTCTAGAGTTGTGCTTATTCCAGAATCCCAGAGTTTTTTCAAACCAGATTCTTTCACTTAGCCTTATGCACAAAAGCTTCCTCCATGCCTTCCCCTGGTTTCACAGCTCCATTCTTTTTCTTGCCGGGTTAATACTCCGCTGTATGGATTGGCACAGTCTGTCCACTCAGTTAAGGAAAAACATCTTGGTTGCTTCTACGTTTCGGCAATCATGAACACAACCTTCCAGTTTTAAAGGTTGGTGCTTTACTTCTGCCACCTAGACACCACACAGTTTTTCCTGTGGCTGATACTAATGCTGATCAATCCAGGAAAGGGGATTCTGGGAAAGTTCGTTAGAGTTTAGCCAACGTAACACAGTGCAAAATCACCACCCTCCACTTTGCACAACTTGCTCTGCAGATACATCGCTGTTGACCTAGTGTAACTCCAAAGTAAAGTGACTAGTAAGATCATGCTTCTTTGTAACGAGATATAACTATCCCACCTATAAAGAAAAACAAGCTAACTCCCTCTCTAAAAAAGAGTATCAAGTCTGGTATGCCACTTTCTTCATCTCTGGAGAACAGCCTTCCCTTTTTGAACTGTGACACATTACCCATTAGATCTCCTTTGACTATAAATACTGAGATGCAGTCTTAACCACTATTAACATGTCACAATTAACAGGTGGAAAAGGGAGATTTGTTAATATATCACAACAGTAAGAAGAAATACTCATAGCTATTACAGTGTTATTTATGTAACTGGTCAGATGTCAGCAGCTGGTAGTTATAACTTCCTTCTATGTCTTTTATTCCATATTTCCTTTGTCCCCAGCAAACATGGTTTCTTAGCCAGAAGGCAAAATCTTTGTTTCTGAAGAGTCTGGATTATCAACAGTCCTATGGGTACTGGAGTTCCATTATCTTTTATTCATAGGGCAAGGGAATATTAAGGGGCATCCAGGGAGATTTCCTGCATTCCAGACATAATCTTCCCTTATTCTTATTGTGTCTAACCACCCAACTTCTCCTTGACGGTCAAGATCGATCACCCTGGTCAGGACAGTAATTCCACTTCTTGCCTGTTTGGTTCACTGACCTGAGGGATACATGGTGATCAATGATCTCCCTAGGTTCCCATTTAATAGACAATGGCTGTGTCTCCTGATGAGGATTTCCATAACCGGATTTTGAGGTTGTGATTGAAATATGTGAGCTAAGCATTTTCTTATCTCAAGTTCTCTGGTATACCAAGAAGCAACCCTTATTACTATCCATATCACTACTTATTCTGCCCAAAGTATTGGAGGGTAGAAATCCTTGATCAATCAAAAGCTTGCCTTCTATGAGTGCTTACAATTTCAGAGGGGATAATTTATATAACAATGCTGTCAGTGTATGCTGTGGGCTGTCACAGTCCCTTTTATAACTGATAAAATGAACATCGGAGGCTTTAAATATAATAGTATTGGAGAATCAATTTCAGATTCTCATCTTTAAATTTATGCTTCCCTGGAAACACGTTGAGGACTAATAATTGAATCAATAGAGTTCACTTAGAGAAGTGAAGTGCTAGATATTATATTACAAGTAATTTTACATGGAAATTAAACATTACACAATTGTGAGAGAAACTGAGGAAATAAAAGTCAGAAAAGGATAAGAAAAATGTTGGGGCTCCTGGCTGGCTCAGTTGGTTGAGCATCTGCCTTCAGCAGGGTCATGGGATTGAGCCCATGATCTGAGGGTCTTGGGATTAATTCCCACTTCGGGTTCCCTTCTTGGTGGGGGGCCTGCTTCTCCCTCCACTCCAACCTCCTTCCCCACTCATGCTCTTTCTCTCATACACAAATAAATAAATAAAATCTAAAAGAGAAACAGAAAAAGAAAAAGAAAAATATTGTTCAAGAGCCTAGGCATGTGTGGATGAACCGAAGATAGAAGGAAGCTAGATGTGTTCACTGCAGATATCCTGAAAGATAGAGACCTACACCACTACTGCTCCTCCGAGTTTAGAAAGACATAGCCGGCTACCCCCTCTCAGGGTACATTATGGAGTCTTGTGTCTCTGAGCCCCACGGTGCCAGTGCTTCCTGCCTCTTGAGAGCAGACTCTCTCCAGAGATTCTGAACACTTCCTTGAATAGCTCCAGACCCAAAATACTTCTATAACAGTTGGCTCTTCTGAAACTAGTCCCAGTGGAAAAGGAAAGGCCAGAAGCAAACAAAGTGTCTGTGAGTATATCATGAACCTAAAATAGGTTTGTTTGGAAATAACTTTTCCTCGTGTGTGTGGCAACATAGGCAATCCCAAGCCATGTCAGTAAGATGGCTCATAAAAGCCTGAGCAAACAGTCATGGTCACCTTATTTATTTATTTATTTTTTCTGGCAGAAATGACCTCTTAAAATAGAGCTTAAAATTGACAACAATCTTTTTTATATTCATTGTTGGTTGTTTCAATCAAGATGCAAATAATACTCACACACTTGTTAGATCTCATAGGTATATTTGTAGATTCCTCTACTCATCTCTTTAATTTTAACTTTTGCAATTTATTTGTTGAAGAAACTGATTATTTTTCTGGTAGCTATTCCCACTGTGTGGGTTTTACTGATTGCATTCTTGCTGTATAGTTGATCATTTTCCAGGGGTCCTTTGTATTTCCTGCACATTGAAAGCTGGATGTAGAGTCTTGATCAGCCTTGATCTTTTTTGGCAAGACTTCTTCATCCAGCAAAAGGCACACCATGTCTGATTTTCTCTTCTATGGTGATGTCTGTAGTCACTGCGATTATTGGTTAGATCCATTCACTCATTAGAATGTGTAAAATAGGACACCTGGGTGGCTCAGTGGGTTAAGGGTCTGCCTTTGGCTCATGTCATGACTCAGGGTTTTGGGATCAAGTCCCAAGCCAGGTTCCCTGCTCTGTGGAGACTCTGCTTCTCTCTGACCCTCTCTCCCTCCCTGCTGCTCATGCTCTCTCAGACTCTCCCTCTCAAATGAATAATTAAAATCTTTTTAAAAAGAAGCTGAAAAATAGCTGTATCCTAATTTTACCATTCCTTCATTTTGGGGAAATTTACTACTGGTCAGTGAGACACAAGAGACATCTCCTGGTGGACAGAAGTAGGATGTACTTCTGGACTTCTTAAATAAAGAGAGAGGTGCTGGGAAGCATGTGCTTGTATCTTCTTGTTATAGGTGTTATTGCGAAGAGCTAACCCGTGGAGTTGTCACAGCCACCTTATAATCATGTTTTATAATTTGAGGCATTGCCAATAGATTAAAGAGGCAGATTTTTAAGAAATCAAGAAAGACATAATTTTATGACATGCTTGGGGTGTGAACCAAATCTCTGAATTTACTGTCATCTCAAAAAGTAAAATAATCCATGTTATTATAAGCCACAGTTAATCAGTTAGTATCTGACTTGTGGCCAGAAGCATGTTAAATAACAGAGTCCCATGTATGGACTGGTTACATTCTCTGGTGTCCTAGTTCACTGGTACACCAACGTCACCCACTACCTTGTGATCCACATGGCAATATACTCTGTATGGACACAACTTACATTAAATAGAGCCAGTAATCTTAGCTGATCACATCTAAATCAGATTCAACCATCACTGTAAATGTCTTGAACACTTCAACCTCTACAATTGTAAACACAGTATCTTACAGAATTCTTTATTTAGACCTGAAATGTTTCAATGAACGTGATCTGCTCATGATCTAGGAGGATCATGAGAACATGATCTTCTCATGATCAAAGGAATAAAATGATTGCTTGTTCAAGTATGGAATCAATAAATGACAATCTGCTCATCCAATGCTCCACATAGTGATAAGAAATATCCTAACATGGTATTGTTGGTATCACTTTGTACTTCCTTTTAAATCGATTCTTTGCCAGGATGCCTGTCTGTATTGAATTTGGTTCCATTTATTCCATGTACCGTCTTATGATGCTTCCCATTCATTTTCCTCGGGCCCAGATATTAACCATTTCCTCACCCAGCAGATGTTCTCAGAAACCTTTCTGTGTCTGAGTTATCTGAGATTTATCTGAGATTTCTTTCAACTAATAGTAAAATATCTTAACCCAGGGTAATTTGTATGTAAACTCTTTGGGTCAACAGACTGTTTTCTTACAAGTTATGCTAAAAAAAAGAAGAAGTTCCTGCCTCTTTCCTGCCTAGGCCTGTCTCTGCCAAGTTCCTGAAAGGCCACCATCAGGGAGGAAGGCATTTCTAATTGGATCAAAATCTGAAACACTCAATGGATTGCATTTAGTAACAGGCAGGGCCACTGTCTTCAAGAACAAGACTAGAAACTCTGCCTCTGCATCTGCCATTCTGCTTGGCTTTCCTCACTCGGGGCAGCCATGAGACAGCTGGTCTCCCTAAAGCACAGCCATTTCACGTGCACTTCTTCTTTCTCTTCCTTCCTTCATCTGATAGTCAACAGGATGGCAAAATCCACAAGTTAGATTAATCGGAGAAATAGGAGCCAAAAACCTACTATATTGTCCAAATCTTCAAATATTTCACCCAAACAAGATTTTACGAGAAGTCCGCATCATGAGGCAAGCATCTGTGGTTCTTTATTGCTAGGTTTTGCATGTTTACCTTCTTCCTGAACGCTATGGAGGAGGCTAATATTTCAACATTCCTTGTTCTCTGGACATAATTATATCCGTATTGCAGTAAAACCTATCCATGATTCATATCGTATTTGTTCAAAATATGGAGGCAGAGGTAGAGCTTGTGAAAGCACCAGGAGTTGGTTTTCCTGTTTGGGTGGGTCAGAGCAGAGATTTCTTCCTTCCGTCACCATGGACAGAGTCCCATGCAAAGCTCCCAAACAAGTGACATGTCATTAGGGTGGCTTTTAGGTATCCTAAAAATCCCTTTTGTGGTGGAAGAGTTTTCCATATGTAGGTCTTCCTTGACTGCCTACTCTGATTTAACTCATAAAATAAACTTCATTTAGGATTGTTTTCAGAAAATTATGGCGATAATAACAAAGACTCCCATATACCTCACAACCAGCTGTCCCTGGTTTATAGCACAGTTAGTACAATTACTGATCTTGTTACATATAAATATTGGTACACTATTAATACATAACGTCTACACTTTATTCAGATTTCCTCAGGTTTTCACCTAATGTTCTTTTTCTGTATCATGACCTTCTCTAAGATATCACAGCACATTTTGCCCTCATGTCTCCGCAAGCTCCTCTGAACGATGACGGTTTCTCAGATTTTCCTTGCTTTAGATAACCTTGGCTGTTTTACGGAATACTGATTGGGTATTTTGTAGAATGCTCCTCTACTGGGACATGTCTGACGTTTTCCTCGGGATTGAACTGGAGTTGGGAGTTTGGGGACGGAAGACTGCAGAGGCAAAGCACCTTTTCCATTGACTCTCACACGACCAGCACCAGCACAGCTTATCACTGCTGAGGTGAGCTTGAGCGTGGGCTGTAGGGCATCTTGCAGGCTTCTCCGCTTCAAAGTTGTTCTTTACTTACAGCACCCAGGTAAGGCAAGGAGGGTGGGGAGTGGTTACACTTCACTTCCTTGAGAGGCTAGTGCCTACATAAATCATTTGGTTAGTGCCTACATAAATTATTTGGAACTCTGCATAAAAGCTTTTGATTGATTGATTGAGTCATATATTTATACCAGTGTGGCCTCATGGATATTTATCTTACTCTTTGGTTAATAGTATGAAGCTACTTCATTTCTTTTACTCCCCAAATGGCTCCGGATTCTGCCACTGGAAGCTCTTTTTGTTGTCGTTGTTCTCAATGGCTCCTTGATAAATCACCTCATTGAGGTTTCCTTTGTGTATGTCTTTGTTTCTTGCATTTTGTTTGAGTACTTCTTAATTTCAGGCCTGAAGAGCTGCTTCAGGCTCATCTTCTGAGTTTCCTGGCACAGTTCTAGATTTGGCCATTTCTCCAAGGAGCCCTTGTTCTTCTTCTGAGAAAATGGTTTTAGAAGCCACGATCTGGGTGCCTGCCTGATGTGTTCCCTAGTTCAATTTTTTGTTTTTGTGTCTTACACTCAGTTTTAATTTTTAGATATTAAGTTAGAATTTTTAATTTAAATTGTTCTTTTTCTACTCTGTCCTTTCTCTCTTAGAGTTTGACTTGTGAGAGTTAGCAAATAAAAACAGTCTGTCCAGGTAGATTTGAATCTCAAATAGACAAGTTTTAAAGTAAGTATGTCCCGTTTAGTTTTGGATCATACTTAAACTAAATTAATTGTTTACCTAGAATTCAAAGTTGGATGTGTTTCTTATACTTTATTTGGCAACACTGCATATTCTTCTGTAAAAGGGAAAAAAACAAAGTGGTAGATTTTCCTACTGACACCAAAACAGTGGCATTTGCCTTGTCCTAGAGACTGAAGCTCTGAGTCCCACTGAGGTTGGAAGGAGAAGCGTGGGCTGGGAATGCTTTTGCTACAGGCAGGGCAGGACAGTGGTTAGGGGTGCAAACGCTGCATACAGACCCCATGGCTTCTTAACCGGCTTCTGATTTCACAAACTTGGGAGGCTTGCCAGCAATAGTCAAAGATTGGGAATGCCTCCTCTCCTTGCAAACATTCAGGGTAGAACCATTACACTGTTGGGAGCCCTACACTGCCATTAAATCCAGAGGGCATGGGTCGGGGGCCAGGTAGGATCTGGGAGAAGCTGGAAGCAAGGAAAGCTTCCTTTTAACTTGTTCTCTTTATCTTGAGTATCTTCCCTTGCCAAAATAAGAAAAATAACATGCTGCCCCTTTGACCTTTGCCTGATAAGGGTCATTTCTGTTGGATTATGCATTTTGCTTCGAAAATGATTTGCTGCAGAGTCACATCTGGTTGAAAACAATGGGTGGTGTGGGTGTGTGTGAGAGAGAGAGTCTGTGCATTTGTGGTTTCATGGATTTATGGATATATGCATATGTGTCAGTGTATATTTGAGGGTTCCTGGGCCCAAATGCAACGGAGGGTGCCCCCAACAACAAGGAACAATTCCCTGAAACGCAAGCTGGGTGCTCCATAATTCAACTCCATCCTAACACTGTCTACCTGACCAGCTGCAGACCCCACCTGTTAAGAGTTCCATCCCACAAGACTTCAGATGCCAGTTGCAAGTCTGCATTGCTACTTGTATTTCTGACTGTCTGGCTATAAATCAGAGGTTCTTATGATCCCCCCTTACCCCTTAGGTTCATTTAACTTGCTAGAGTGGTCACAGAATTTACGATAATTATTTTACTTACTAGATTACCAACTTATTATAAAAGGATAGGTATAACTTGGGAACAGTAAGAGAGAAGAAATACACAGGGCCAGGCATACAGCCAGAGCATGCTTCCTCCAGGGAGGCCGCTCTCTCCACATCCTCATAGGTTCAGCAACCTGGAAACTTTCCGAACTCCATGCTTTTGGGTTTCTACGGAGGCTTCATTACACAGGCATGATGGATGAAATCATTGACCATAGACACCTGACTCAACCTCCAGCTTCTCTCCCATCCCCAGAAGTCAGGGGGTGGAACTCAAAGTTCCAACGCTTGAATCACAAATTGGTTGCCCTGACAACCGGCTCCCACTCAAGGGTGTGGTCCAAAAATCACCTTATGAACATAATAAGAAACACCTTTGTTGCTCTCATCATTCAAAAATTCTCAAGGATTTTAGGAGTTCTCTGCCAGAAATGCGGCTGAGGAGCAAATATCTATCTCTTATTATAAATCACAATATCAAAGTGATGCATTCAGAGAGAATGTGTGTCTGTGGGTAAGCGTATTTGTGGCATTTAAGTGTGTGTGTGCCAGCAGGAGCTTGTGTCTGTGTATGCATGTGTGGCTGTATGACGCTGGGTGGTGATATGAGGGTCTGTGTGCTGATAAAGATGGCTGTGTAGCAAGCAGTGTGGTAATATCATCTTTCTATCTGATCTTTTGAAATTGTTTAAAAAATTGGCTAAACAGTCACAAATGATTTTCCTTGGATTCTGAATAGAATTTTGTCGCAAAAATATGATGCATGTTCCCTCTCTCCGGCGTGAGAGGAGCTTCAGTCCCTTTTCTTCTTCCTTTATTCTCCCTATCCTAGAAGCCAAATATTAAATGTACAAAACCAATCAAGGTAAGCCACTATGGACAGATTGCATATTGGACCTGTGAGAGAGGATGGGGTTCAGTCAGGACTCTCATCTAGAAACTATTGTTCATTCTTTCTGAAGTTTTGTGACTGAAGAAAGAGACTCCAGAAAGAAAGTTTGATATTAAATAGTGGAGCCCTTGAGACAGGGTTCGCAATGTGTCGAGAAGTTGCAAGCAGCCCAGCAGCCGGTTCCTCACATAGCTGCAACATTGCACCGATATTCAGGGAAACACAAGTCTTTTATCACCCTTTCTCTCTTGTTCTCTTCTCCTTTGAAACCTTCCCAAATTTGAGGAGGAAAAAAGACATGGTTTGATCTGGAGAGCAGCCGTAAGTTGAAGGTTTATATCACTTAGAGCGCAGGGGACAACAACATCCATTATTTGCAATAGAAACTACAAGGCAGGGGGTCCTGGGTGGCTCAGTGGGTTAAGCCTCTTCCTTCGGCTTAGGTCATGATCCCAGGGTCCTGGGATCGAGCCCTGCATCGGACTCTCTGCTTCCTCCTCTCTCTCTGCCTGCCTCTCTGCCTACTTGTTATCTCTGTCTTTCAAATAAATAAATAAATAAAATCTTTAAAAAAAAAAAAGAAAGAAAGAAAAAGAAACTGCAAGGCATTCCTATTTTATTTCATGTCAAGAACCACATGGTATGGACAAGGCAGGTGCTACAGTGGGTTTCGGAGGAATTTCAAGACGCTCAGTAAGCTACTCAATGTAAATACACATGTCCCTTGAAACAAAGTATACGTCACCCACAGGAGCTTGCATCAAATTTTGCAAAATTAATATAAAAAGTAATACAAAGTTCTGTTAGTAGCTGCTTAATTCATGAGTCTTCTTGGCCCTGGATGGGACAGTGCAGTGTGCAAAGCAAAGGCATGGGGGTAGTGACACCATGGGCAGGATATGGGTGAGGAGGAGAGTCAGACCCATGTCTCTCCAACCCAGACAAAATAGAAATACCAAGTCAGAGGCAATCTTGGGACTCTGTCTGCACTCTGGCCAACTCTGCCTCGCTGAGGCTATAGAGAGCATTAGTGAGGAATTAAATTGATTTAAAATATAAGTCACGGAAGAAAGAAAAATATCAGACTTGAAATTTACAAAGTACATTAAAAGGCATTTCACACAATAATCACGTAACTTAATCCATATTATTTTACAATTTTATGTATTTTAAATTGAGGCATTTTTGGGGGGGGGATGATTTAGATATAATGACTGTCCCTCTGCTATTGTATGCTCTCAACCACTAAAGCAAGTTTGGAGATTGTGTGTGTGTGTACGAGTGCATGTAAATATACACATGCTTCGTGAATTTATGCATTTCATTTTAATTGTATAATATTAAACGACTTTCTGAATTTTGGTTTCAATACATTAAAATCTGAAAAAATCTTTCTGGTTGGTGCAGATATGGATTAATGATGGTTTATTTGAATCTTCTATTTTTTATTATAGTAAATATTTTTATTCTTTGTGTGTGTGTGTTTCACATTTTTAAAATTTATTTTCAGTGTATGAATCTTCCACTTTTAATGGAAACATAAAGTTAAACTTTATCAAATTTCCATTGCAGTAGCATTTTATGAGAGCATATATGCTGATTCCATCAACTTGCTAACAGATATGATTCAATATTTTAAACATCGCCAATCCTTCCAGGAAAACAAGTACCTCAGAGTTGTAATTTTGTTTATAATTTATATTTATTCTTCTCTGGAAGAACATTTAACTTGTGGAATTTTAAAAATTATATGGTTTTCAAATTTATTTGGACATGTTCTATACATATTTTCCACAATACAATATATTCCAGCATGTAATTTTTCCCAGTATTTTATTTGTCTTTTAATATGTGTTTATGAGGTCCTTCATCATATAAATGAAGTTACGGGTGATTCAGTTGAATTTTTCAATCTTTTCCTACATTGATTTTCCTTTTGTGTCTTCTTAAAGAAAGCTCCTTACACTAAGTCATGTTCTCATATAATTTCTGGTAACATTTTTTGAAGTTCTTTTGAAAGACGGTGTTCTTTAATCACGTATTTATTTGTGTAAGTGTATGAAGTGTTGATCAACCTCTTTTGTTCTCCAAATCCATGACTAAATGATCCCAAACAATGCATTAATTAATCTGCTCCTTTCTCGAGGCTCTGAAAGGCAGAACTTCCTGACCTGCATGTAATGCAAGGTCTAGCTCGCTAGGGGGCACCATCCACACAGACGTCAATAGTGATGGCGCACGGATGGTTGTAGAGCAGGTGTCTGTCTCCCTCTTAAGAGAATTTCCAAATGCCTGAGCATTTATTTATGGACTCCCTTTTCTGTTCTAATAACCAGTCTGTATGTATACAGTTGGAGTTAATATCCTTTTCCTTGTTACTTAAATGTGTGTGTATATACATACACACTATATATATATATATATATATATATATATATATATGGTTTCTGATCAAACTAATTTCATTTTCTAAACAAAATATTAGCTAGCATTTTGCATTTTTATGAATTTTAGACATATATTTAATACTTATCAATTTTAGAAGCACTTTGTCAAAATCCATGAAAAGTCCTATTGGGATTTGAGTAGGATTGCTTTAGATGTATAGATCAATTTGGGGAGGGAGATGGTCTTTACAATATTGATTCTTGTCATCCTTGAACTAAGTAGATTTCTTTATTTACTCAGGTATGTGCTTTAACTGTCTGGTTAGATGAGCCTATTTTGTTTTCCTTGCATAATATTTTAAGGAGGTGAAATACATTGATATACTTTCTTTTACTGAAGCTTCCTTGCATTCTTAGAATTAAAATATTTTGTTTAAGCTTGGTCTTCTATTTTTTTTTAACATATTGCTGAGTGGGATGCTCATTATCTAAGTATTCCTAACGTGAGTCAGCATTTGAGATTACCTCTAAAGAACCAAAAGGAGGGACACTTGGGTGGCTCAGTGGGTTAAAGCCTCTGCCTTCAGCTCAGGTCATGATCCCATGGTCCTGGGATCGAGCCCTGCATCAGGCTCTCTGCTCAGTGGGGAGCCTGCTTCCCTCTCTCTCTGCCTGCCTCTCTGACTACTTGTGATCTCTATTAATTAAATAAATAAATAATCTTAAAAAAAAAAAAGAACTGAAAGGAAAGGAAAATATTACAGTGGTCTGATGAATTATATTAATTCCCTCTTAAACATGCCCCTCTGTTTAGCACAGACTGTCAATCATCACCCATGTAGTTAACCTTGGTCTATCTCCAGCTAATTGTCAGTTAGTTCAGTCATCTGATATTAAAATATAAACAGATTGCAAAACAAAATGACAGCTATCACAGAAAATATAGAAATTTAGGAGTTAGTAAAAGCATTGGAAGAATGTTAAAATCATTCATTCATTCAATAAATACTAAATCAACTGTTACAGGTCAGAAATTATTTTGTCTGTTGGAATATAATAGTGAAGTCAAATGAGTAAAATCCTGGCATCACATACAGATTATATTCTATTGGGAGATACAGTTAATGAAAAATTATAAAATTAAAATAAAATAAAGTGCCAGTTAGTGACGTATGTTATAAAGATCTGCAAGAGCAAATAAAAATCAGAGAAAAGGCACAGAGTTTGAAGGTGGTGGGAAAGGTGGTTATCTTTGAAATACTAGCCAGAGATATGAAACAAAAACATTGAAAACTTTTTTCATCATTTCAACAAGATTTAAAAAATTAAATAGAAATAATGAATGCAAGATATATATATTTTAACATCAAAAGATTAGAAGTTTGTTGGAGAAAATGTTGAAGCTCTGAAAAGGGTTTTGCAAAAATATCTTTCCTTCAGTGATAACAGGCAAAGCAAATACGGAGTGAACAGAAACAGGGCAATTCTGGCATGTGGTGCCTTTAGGAAAACAACAATAAAAAGAGCAACAACTAATACATTTTGAGATCTAATATTTAATATTTCTAAAAAGTGCATCACAACAATAAACAACACAAATTCTATTTAAGATGGTAACTTTAAACAAAACTATATTTTAAAATCGAGTTGCACTTTGTCAAAGTAAAACCTAAGTAATCTAAACCTTTATGCTTTTCTCTGAAGAGCTCATCTGTGTTTTAATTTATTGCAGTTTAGTAGCATTTCTGAGTCCCCATAGATTCAGATCATAAAGGCATTTTTTTTTTTGTTTGGTTTTGTTTTTGTTTTTGTTGAGAGAGAACATGCACAGGCAGTGGAGAGGGGCAGAGGGAAATTATAAGCAGGTTCCATCTCCAGCTTGGAGCCAAGCTCCATCCCAGGACCCCAGGGTCATGACCTGAGCCAAAGGCAGGTGCTTTACTCACTGAGACACCCAGGCGCCCCTGCACTGGAACTTTTCACCTTTTTCTCTATTCTAGAAAAATTTATGTAATAAATTTTTAAAATGTATGTAATAAATTTATGTGAGATACAAGTATTTTTAATACCTGAGTATTAAAAATACTTTATGAGGTCAAGTATTTTAATTTGGGATTTGAGTAGGATTGCTTTAGATGTATTTTAATACTTGATCTCATAAACCTTCTTGGGCCTGTGCCTGTTTAGGGATTAATAATTGACTGATATTTAAAGAGTTTATTCCCTTATATTCAAGTATTCTAACTTGAACTGGGTAATTCTGATAATATTTTCTTAGCGGTATTGAAATATAGTGTGCTGTATTATTGTGCATAGAACTTATGCAATTTTTGAAGTAAACTTTTTATACAATGAAAAACACATATTTTAGGCATATAATTTTTTTGTTCAACAATTCATTAGTTGCATATAAACATTAACAAGTAGCATACACTTATATATCTGATCTCTTTCTCAGGATAGAAACAATTTCTATGATGTCTCTTCCTAGGCAGTTTCCACTCCTGCAGAGAACCAACTACCTTTCCCATTTTTGTTAACCATAGATTAGTTTTGCCTGTTTGGGAACATCTCATTAATGGAACCATAAAGAATGTACTCTTTTGTGCATGTTGTTTTAGATTTATTTTACTCCACGAAATTCCTGTAAATTTGATCTGCCCTGTTGTCTGCTCACTTGTGTTTGTCTCTGAAGAGCCCCTGAACGCTCTTCTAAGTTCTTTCCGATTCTAGCTTCTGCCTCTTCACTGAGTCCCTCGGTGTCTCCCAAGGTCCCTGATGCACAATGTGTCAGGGTTTCTCTCGTTCGTCCCTTTCTGGAGCTCTTTTCCCTACCGCCTGTCCTTTGTCCTTCCTGCCTCTAACTCTTTACTTTGACATCCCAAAGATTGTGACTTTCTACCCCCCAAACAGTCTGTGGAGATTGAGGGATAACCACAAAAGAAAAGAAGGAAGGAAGAAAGGAGGGAAGGAAGGAAGGAAAAGAAAGAAAAAGAAACACACAATTTCAAATCTCTCCTGGTACAGTTGATATGGTTTTCATTTCTTTTCCCCTTGGGAGACTCTCAAAAAAGTATTCTATTATCATTTTAATCTTTTGGGCAACTTTTATAAGTGTTATTTGTGAACAAGGCAGTTCAATCAAACTGCTTCTCTATTATTAGAAGCCGTACATATATTACATGATTTTAAAAATCCTTCTAGGTAAGCTGTAAATGTTTCCTCTCCAAATATCCATCTCTTTCACTGTTTGTTTTACTTCCTGGGGGCTTTCTTTGAATTTGTCTTTAAACTGGTGAATCAAATTGATATTTATTTTTATTTCGGATGCTATTGTTCTCATTTTACAGAGGCAATGTGTGCTCAAATCTTTCTGAGGGCATCAATTATTTTTTAGAAGTTTTATTCTGCATTATATATAAATATTTCACAGGAGAGGCAGCATGGAATGGGAGGCTTGGGAATTCAATCTGGGCCTACATTTTATCTTTATCTCTAAAAATCTATGGAAATTTGGGAAAGCTGCTGTATGAATCAGAGTCCAAGCAAAGAAAATAAAATATTAGCCATAAATAATGGAGATGGGTTTCATACCGGGAATTAGACTCACAGGTGATGAAAGATATGGAAAGGCCATGCAACAGAGAGAAAGGCAGCTGAAATATTAACAGGGAGGGGGCCTCTATTATCTCTTGGTGACACAGAGGAAGGGGCATTTTACCAGAGTTTACACAATAATGAAGCACGGTGGACCTGTCTGCTGAGAGTTGACGCTTCACATCAGACACAGCAACTGTGAGACACACAGCCTGTGGCAGAAAGAGAAAGAGAGAAATGTCCTTGCTACTTTTTTTCTCCTGCCTTTTGGTGTATTTCTAGTACTTCTCTTGGCCAAACCTGGAGGACTGCTGGCACGGTCGCTTGGGACACTTGGCCTGAACTGGGGGATCAAGCAAAGCTAGCAACAATGCTAGCAAGATTTCATTGAAAACTTGACTCATTTGGCTTTGAAGTGACCATCTTAATGCCCAGCACTAGGTGTTTGAAGGAAGATTACTTGAAATAATATGTGCTACTTTCTGGCTTGTACCTAAGAGGTGGTAAATATCAGGTAATTCCCTGTATTTAAACTGCATATAGCTGTTACACACTAAGAAGAGATACACTGTTGCTGAAAACACGTATCTGTGTTGTAGACTGCAAAAAAAGCCTATAGATCCCTTCCTTTAGGTTTAAATACAGTTTCTTCCCAGCTTGATCTATAGATTAATACTGATCCCAAATAAACATATGAAAAGATGCTCAATACCATTTGCTCTTAGGGAGTGACAAGTTAAAACAGCAGCAAGATACTACCACCCTCCCAGCAGAACGGCTGAAATCTAGAACACTGACAATACCAAAGCCTGGTGAGGCTTCGGGAGCAACAGGAACTCTCACTCATCAGTGGGAGTCCAATGATACTCTGGAAGACAGTTTGGCAATTTCTACGACAAAGTAAACATACTGTTACTATATAAACCGGTGATCGTGCTCCCAGATATTTACTCAAATGAGCTGGAAAGTTATGTCCACGTAAAAATCTGTACATGAACGTTTTTAGCAGCATTATTATTTGTAATTGTCATCATCTGGATATGATCAAGACGTACTTTGGTAGGTGAATGGGTAAAAGTGGCAGTATAGTTGACTAGTATTCAGCAATAAAAATAAATGAGCTCTTCACCCATGAAAAGTCGGGGAGGAACTGTAAAAGATTTTTGTTAAAGGAAAGAAGCCAGTCTGAAAAGATGATACATGGTGCGACCATCCAACTATGTGACACCTGGGAAAAGGTCAGCAGTTGTAGCGTCTGGGGGTGAAGGTCAGAAGAGGGAGAAACAGGGGGTGTGGAATGCAGTAAAACTATGAGGTATGATAGTTCAGTGGTAGACACATGACTTTACACATTAAGTGGAACCTAAAACTACAACACAGCTAGTGAACATTAATGGAAACTATGGTTTTATTAATAACAATGTATCAATATTGGTGCATTAACTGTAACAAATGCACCACACAGATACACAGTATTAATATTAGGAGAAACTGTGGGCAGAGAGTGAGGACAGCAAGGATGTGAGAAATCCCGTACATTCTGTTTACATTCTGACACCTAAAACTGCTGTCAGCAATATGGTCAGTTAATTAAACTAGTAAACTTATATTGTGAAAACAAATATCACTTTACTGTTTCTTTCTTCAGGAGTCAAAGTCCCTCCTTCCGTCCATTAAATCTGGCCTGGACCATGTGATATGATTTGGCCAATAGTACACCTAACAAATGTGAAGAAGCAGAGGTTTGAAATGTGCTTACAGACGAGAAATTATCTCCTCTTCTGTCAGAATCTCTTTTGTCACCAGGAGAAGCCCAAACAAGTCTAATAAAGGACAAGCCCACAAAGAAGAGAGGCCAGCCATCCAGCTTACCACCATTAAAGCAACCAGCCATTAGCTAACTGAAACCACAAAAGTTACTCCAAGTGTGTCTAGTACAAGGTGAGAAATATTTTGTTAAGCCCAGCCACACTGAAAACCTATAGAATTATGAGTAAATAAGATAAGCATTTAAATTATGAGTAAATAAATAAGGTCTAAAGTCACTGGACTTTGGGGTGCTTTGTCACAGAGCAATGGACAACTGAACCCTTTGTATATTGAGTTCTGGTTGCCGCTCTTCCATCAGGATACTGATACCCTGAGAAACTCGCTTTGCAGTAGGATTCTTACTTTTCTGCTCTCTAAAATATAGTAGCAAAGCAGAGAACTGGGAGAGGCTACACCTATTTCTAGTTTTCTTCTAACTCAAATTATATGATTATGCAAAATGAAGCTGGACTTTCTTCTCATTTTTTTTTCCTGTAAAGTTATTAAAAGATTTTTTTTTTTTTCTTACCCAAAGAATCTAGCTTGGAGGACCATTTATAAATATCTCATCATGAGAGTGCAGATCTCTTGCCAGTGAAATGAGCAAGAAGTTCAAAGAACTCTCAGAGCCGCCAGCCACCAGCCACATCAATACCAAAGGCAGCTGTTCCGGTGTGACCACACTGCAAGGAAGGGCTAGGTTTTAAAACCTGAATGATTTTGCCCTGAATACCAGCCTGTGGCTGTGATTCTGAGAAACTTATTCAATATATGGTTATTGGCCAGAAGATACACATAAACATATGAGGATATCTTTCTCTGAATTGATATTCAGGGAAGTATGAGTAAGGATCATAAGACATCATTCCTCAGACATTCAAATAGTCAAAGTTGAGAAGTAAAAAAAAATAATAATAATAAAGAAAGAAAGAAAAAGAAAAAGAAAGAAATCTACTGGCTAGGAGATTGTATATCAATAGGGTGACTAAAAAATATATAAAAATCCTCGAAATTTCTCAAACTCTCATTGACACAAGAATGGATATGTGATTTAATGTATATTCAATATAGCATTAGAGCTGTTCCATCAATAGTGTGAAAAAAATTCAGTTGCATAGTTTTCAATAAAAAGATAGGTCTCAAGATACACAGCATAAGATGTTTTCTCTTAAAAATATTTTATTTATTTGAAAGAGAGAGAATGAGACAGAGAGAACATGAGAGATGGGAGAGGCAGAAGGAGAAGTAGACTCCCTGCTGACTTGATCCCTGGGCTCCAGGATCATGGTCTGAGCCCAAGGCAGTTGCTTAACTAACTGAACCACCCAGGCACCCCTACAGCCTAAGATCTTTCAAAAATAAGGTCAGAAAAACTACCAAATACCTAAATGTACTTTCTTCGGATACATATAGATGCAAAAAAAAAAAATAATAATGCAAAACAAGGGAATGATAATTTGGAATCGTGGTTATGCTGGGTGGGGGCAGGAGGTACAGTGAATGGAGGAAGATCACACAGAGGGATCAACATTTTTATGCTGGTATTAAGTTGCTTATAAAACTTTTAATAGTGTTTGTTATTCACAGAGAATAAAGAAAAGAACACCTTGCGTGGACTAGTAAAGAGGGTTGCATGTATCAAAGACTGTAACTATTCATTTTTGTGCAATTGACCTTGAACCCATGAGCAAAAAAATAGTTAATGACACGAAATATGTAGTCTCCTAATGTTAGGTGGAAACAATGGATCAAACTATATTTTCAGTGGGACTCCAAAGCCCTATAATGGTAAACACTGGTGGGTAGGGAAGGAAGTGTGAGGCTCTGGATCGTTTCTCCGTTTACTCCCGGACACTCTCTGAAATCTGATGATCTATGGAATGGCTTTTGGATAAATGAGGATGTTGCCTCCTGCTGCCTTGCATTATGCTGTCAGTCTTCACATACCTAATTCTTTTGTTTTTTTCTCCACGCTTAGGTAGTTGGCCCCATGATTAGAAAATAGTAACAGCTAACCTTTATGGAAGTCTTATAAGCATTTACTGTGCATTAATACACTGCATTCTGATAGTCTCACTATTATTTTTTATCCTCATTTTATAGAAGAGGAAAATAAGGCTCAGTGAGGCTAAAGAAACTGCCCAAGTTTCTATTGCTAAGAAGTGACACTTCTGCCAGAACCATAGGGTTTTTGTGTGTGTGTTTTTTTTTTTTTTAATTTCTTTTCAGTGTAACAGAATTCATTGTTTTTGCACCACACCCAGTGCTCCACGCAATACGTGCCCTCAATACCCACCACCAGGCTCACCCAACCTCCTAACCCCTGCCGCCCCTTCAAAACCCTCAGATTGTTTTTCAGAGTCCATAGTCTCTCATGGTTCATCTCCCCCTGATTTCCCTCAACTCCCTTCTCCTCTCCATCTCCCGATGTCCTCCGTGTTATTTGTTATGCTCCACAAGTAACTGAAACCATATTAAAATTGACTCTCTTTGCTTGACTTATTTCACTCAGCATAATCTCTTCCAGTCCCATCCATGTTGCTACAAAAGTTGGGTATTCGTCCTTTCTGATGGAGGCATCATACTCCATAGTGTATATGGACCACATCTTCCTTATCCATTTGTCCGTTGAAGGGCATCTTGGTTCTTTCCACAGTTTGGTGACTGTGGACATTGCTGCTATGAACATTGGGGTACAGATGGCCCTTCTTTTCACTCCATCTGTATCTTTGGGGTAAATACCCAGTAGTGCAATGGCAAGGTTATAGGGAAGCTCTACTTTAATTTCTTAAGGAATCTCCACACTGTTCTCCAAAGTGGCTGCACCAACTTGCATCCCCACCAACAGTATAAGAGGGTTCCCCTTTCTTCACATCCTCTCCAACACACGTTGTTTCCTGTCTTGCTAATTTTGGCCATTCTAACTGGTGTAAGGTGGTATCTCAGTGTGGTTTTGATTTAAATCTCCCTGATGGCTAGTGATGATGAACATTTTTTTCATGTGTCTAATAGCCATTTGTATGTCTTCATTGGAGAAGTGTCTGTTCATGTCTTCTGCCCATAGGTTATTAATTAATATTGAAAGGACAGATAAAGGAATCCAGGGTTCACCATGCTCTGATGAACATGGAAGATTGCTCCTACAGAAAAGCTGTATTAGCAGTCCCCCAAATTCTCCAAATAAAATCCATCTCCTCTACCTGGTCTTTATTGCTGAGATCTTAATATGCTTTGTGCCCATACTTACATGCTGTATTATTCCTTACACACACAAAATATAATAATGCCTCTTAACACTTTTCAAATGAGTGAATAGCTCTATGAATATTTGTTCCCTGGGGCCAGTGTCTGGGGTTGTTGTGGTCTTCGTGAGAAGGAGACATTCACCAGGTCTGTTGTATAAATGATCTATCCCCTCAAGGAAGTCAATAGACACTGCCCTTGGGGCTCAGACAACCTGAAGCCATTAGTACTCAATATTTGTGCCAGAATCTTTCCATCAATACAAACATCTCTAGCAATCCATGTTCGCACTTAAGAGAAATATTTCCAAGAGGAAATGAGCCACAGGATCCAGCAGTAGATAAAATTTAAGCACATATGGTATCATTACAGACCTCAGGAAATGCACTTTTCCCTCCTCTACTTCACCTGCTCAAGCAGTGGGTCCTGGGGTGCTGGGTACTCTTCTTTTTATTTTTTAATTTATTTTTTATTTTTTCAGCGTTACAGTATTCATTATTTTTGCACCACACCCAGTGCTCCATGCAATCCGTGCCCTCTCCAATAACCACCACCTGGATCCCCCAACCTCCCACTCCCCGTCCCTTCAAAACCCTCAAATTGTTTTTCAGAGTCCTTAGTCTCTCATGGTTCACCTCCCCTTCCAATTTCCCTCAACTCCCTTCTCCTCTCCATCTCCCCATGTCCTCCATGCTATTTGTTATGCTCCACAAATAAGTGAAACTATATGATAATTGACTCTCTCTGCTTGACTTATTTCATTCAGCATGATCTCCTCCAGTCCCATTCATGTTGCTACAAAAGTTGGGTATTCATCCTTTCTGATGGAGGCATAATACTTCATAGTGTATATGGATCACATCTTCCTTATCCATTCGTCCATTGAAGGGCATCTTGGTTCTTTCCACAGTTTGGCGACCATGGCCATTGCTGCTATAAACATTGGGGTACAGATGGCCCTTCTTTTCACTCCATCTGTATCTTTGGGGTAAATACCCAGTAGTGCAATGGCAGGGTCATAGGGAAGCTCTATTTTTAATTTCTTGAGGAATCTCCACACTGTTCTCCAAAGTGACTGCACCAACTTGCATTCCCACCAACAGTGTAAGAGGGTTCCCCTTTCTTCACATCCTCTCCAACACACATTGTTTCCTGTGTTGCTAATTTTGGCCATTCTAACTGGTGTAAGGTGATATCTCAATTTGAATCTCTTCTTAGGTGCAGCAACAAGAAAGTGTAGCGGCTGGGACCTGCGTGGAAAAAGGCAAGGGTGCATAAAGGGAGCCAGAAGGGCTGTGAGCAGCACATCTACGTAGGGGGAGCATATACTCAGACAAATTACTCAGCCTCTTCTACTGCCCAATTTTAAAATGAGAATCTACCAAACACCCGGCTTTGTGAAAATGACATAATGAAACAGATTTTAATTCCTACCCACTTCAAAGTAGTTCCAATGCAGTGACCTGCTTATTTATTCCTCAGCCTAGCAAATGTCTGTGGAGAGCCCACTTCTCAATGCCCGGGACGTCACAGAGAGGAAAACAAGGTCTCTGTGGAACTCACATCCTAGATGGAGACTGACAACAAAAGAACTGGATGTTTAGAGGAACAGAAAAAGTAAAGACCAGCATGATATATATGATATATGTAGTACTTTCTAGATTATATTACCTATATATCTATACATAAATATCTTTTTTTTTTTTCTAGATGCAAAAAGATGACGGGACCTTTGAGGTTTATCTGAATTTACTGCTTTTGATTCTTGACTCTACTCAAAACAAGATGTCATTCTCCATCTGCTCAAAATCTCCCGTGATGTGCTGTTCATTTCCTTAGACGATGCTCAAACTCCTTTCCTAGTATGTTCTTTAGGGATATCGTCTTTATGTCAGCATGAATTCAGGTTGCTCAAACCTCTTGCCTTTGACCCTAACTCTACTTCTACGTAGGAGATCTAACTCATCTGGCACACGACCACCCTCAGGACTTTGGAGGGACCCTTCACATCCACCTTGAGGCAAAGAATCACCTACCACTCCAGACCCAGAATGTTCCTTTTCCACATGTTTTATGTGTGACTCAAGTGCTAGACACTATCATGTGGACTAGGAAAATGGGTAACAACTGAAAAATGTCCCATTTGGAGAGGTTCACACTTGGGTTGAGGATCGGGATACAAACAGGGGAATTATATAATACTACAGTTTGTGCCACTCAAGAGGTAAATGCAGTGTGCCATCAGTGTGAATAGAAGTGAGTATCTCTTCTCCAGGCACTGGATTCTTCATGAAGAGTCTACATGAAAATGCACTGGAGGTTGACCCACCTTGAATTTTGAACCTTCACATTCTGGTTCAGTAGGAAGGAATAAAAACAAGAGCCAAACTAGTGCCACGATAGCTGTGCCTGAATTATAAAAATCTTGCTCTTCCATGGACAAGGAGACTTGCTCATGGCATGTGTGTGTGTGTGTGTGTGTGTGTGTGTGTGTGTGTGAGAGACAGAGATTGAGAGGAAGGGATAGTGTGTGTGTTAGGGGCAGAGAAGATTATAAAAGGGAAAATGGGTGAGAAATATAAGCTGTACTTTTCTACACTTGAGTTATCTCCACAGTTGGTCAAAGTGCTATATTTGTGAGTGACAAAGGTGCCCACTCCCATCTGTTAACTCAAATATGTGTTCACCAATATACATTCTCATGGCTGGTTTAAAATAAGCTCAGTCTGCAAAGACATATTGTGCATGAGAAATATGTTAGTTGCTTACATAACATCTTTTTCCCAAAGTGCCCCAGGCATTGCCAGTTCAGAGGAGAGTACACAGGAAGCAGGGGCCACCCTTCATGGTGCAGGAGAAAGGGGCTGTGTGGGTCATCCCTTTACATTCAGGCAGTTCTGAGTTCTAACACTCTCTCTGCCATTTATTAGCCCTCTGACCTTGGTCAAATCACTTTGCTTCTTTAAGCTCCACATTTATAAAAAGCTTTGGATGTGCCATGAAACTCTATGGCTGTTATTTTCACAAACAATATTGAGATGATGCCTATGGGAATGAAGTGTGATGGAGGATGTATTTTAGAAAAGCCATTCTGGCAATAGTCTGTCTTGGGGCTGGGGCAGGCATTGGGGATTAAGAGAGGTCACGGGCAAGTTTAAAAGACTGTTCCAGTTTCCTAGGTTAGAATTTGAAAAGAAAGTTAGGATTTTTCAGAAACCACTTTGCCAGGCTACCTGGCTTGTAACAGGAAGCTTCTGGGACCAACTTTGCCTTGAAAAGGCATGGATGGCTTTACAGTGGAGGTTGTATTTAGCTGACACTTGGACCATAAGTAGAAGTTTTGCAAGCAAGAGAGAGCAGATGAAGCATCCCGTGAAGATGGGAGAGAGAATACAAAAGAGCAAAGGTACAGAAGTGTATATGCCTTAGGAGGATAAGTTGCAATTATCTGGTGAGGTGGGTTGCAGGGCGTGAGGTTGGGACGTCTGATGCACACAGTGATAGGAGCTGGAGATGACTAAGATCAGGGACAGACTGTAATGGTTCTGGCTTGCCTTCCATACTTACCTACTTTTTTCAAAGTAGGTCAATCTACTTGTGGATATATAAGTTGCAGATTTATATAAACAATTATAACTTGCATATTCAACACTTGGTTATCACACACCCTCATCACATACCACCATGACTATACTGTGTTTCTCTTTTTATATCCTTCCCAGCTTGCAAACACTTTGTTTCTTGCCTGTCAGAACCACTTCCCTCCATGTTGCCTACATGCTGATTTTTGACCTCTAAGACTTCCTTCATGGCCTCTTCTGCCCTGGATGGCTCAGTGCTATAAGATTCCACAATTCTATATGTCTTAGATAAGTGTGCACTGAGACAGGCACCAGGCACCAGTATCTTGGTTCCAACAAAGAAGAGACCTCTCCTACCCCAGCCACCCCCGACTGGTCAAGAGCCACAGTGTCAAACCTTCCCTCTCCTCTGCTCTGACCATCCATTGAGAGAGGAAGTGGCATGTTGGAAGACCTCAGGAGATGTGGGGGATGAGGAAAAATCACACTGGCTCTATCCTACCCACAATCAGCTTTATGAGTTTCAGTTTCAAAAATTTTATTCTTTTTTTTTGTGGGGGGGGGGGTGTTGGAGCTGGAGAGTATTTCTTAAGTTTTTATTTAAATTAAAGGTTGTTATATAGTGCAATATTTGTACCAGGGGCACAGTATAGTGATTCAACACCACCATGCAACACTGGGAGCTCATCAGATCTGTTCGTTTTTAAGGTAGAGCACTGTCCTTAACACCTCAGATGGCACATGCATGACTGCACATTTCTCTCACACTGCTAGATGATGAGAAGACAAATATGATCCAACCCCTCATTCCTTCCAGGTGTCTTAAGCTTTTCTTGGATCAAGTTGACCTTTATCTATAATTGTCTGAATGATTCCAATACTAGTAAAAATGATGGTACATAGATATTAAATCCAGCACTAAGTAGTTTCCTTTGGAGAAGATGGACCAATTTATCCCATGTTGGTGAAAATAATTAACTTTGGTGTTTTCACGCTGTGTGTGCATGTGAAGTGATGTAGTTTTCAGAAACAGTCACCTGCACACACACTTACTTAGATGCTCACAATCTTTTCAGATCATTGTTTTCATTTTTCAGGTAAAAAAATGAGGTAGGAAAGTGTATATGTTTCCCCAGTGTTACTGCACTAATTAATTCACAGAGTACATGTGGAGAAGGGGGAGTGTGGGTTCAGTTTTTCCCAGAAGCTACTCAAGGGCTCTTTCCCCCAGTCCACACTCTACCATCATGTTTATATCTCTTACACTCACATAATTCATCATAGATCCTGGAACCCAGGATGTTGTTAATTTCTGCAGCACTGATATTAAGATAAGGAAGCAGCTCATTTTCTTAGAGCCTGGTGTTTTTTGTTTTCCATGCGAGAGAGTGATATGAATGAGATGATCATGCTCTAGACTTTGGGAATGGTGCATGGTGAGGTTGTTGTGTTGAGTGGGGAAGTACTCATTTGAGACAATGATGATTAGAGAAACTTAAAATTGTCTCAACCATTTTGGATGTGACAGAAGTAGGGGTTGAAGTCAGGGCATTGATCCAGGGAGATGATATCAAGAAAGATAATTTTCAACACAAGGTAAAACTCTTCATAGTGTACTCTGGGGCTACAGTAGAAGAACAGTAGAAGTGGAAGAAAACAGGAGAAATAATGGCACTAAGTGTGTGAGGGACTCTCAGAAGTGCTATATTTACATCACAGCACCAAGTTAATTTGGATTGTGGAGAATGAAGTTCCAATGTTTAAGTAAAAATAATTTCACATTCCTGACTAAGAAATTCAAGTTTTTCATCCATTTGGGAGAAAAAAATATGAACTACTTGGTAAGTGTCAGTGATGGTAAACACGAACAGGTATAGGTATCCATTCACTGCTGGAGGAAATGCAGATTTATAGGCCACATCAGAAGTAATTTTGAAAAATGATGTTACAACATGAAATTCATAGACTACATGACCTAGAATATTAATTTCTACTGGTTACCCTAGAGAAAAAACAAGGAGGCAGGTACAAAAGTGCTCATTAGAGCACTGTATATAATACTAACCATTATAAATTCATTGTAAAGTCTAATAATAGGGGAATGGCTATGTAAATATGTATATTCATCTCTTATAATACCACAAGACAGTTAAAAGCAATGATTTATAAGTATATGTACTGATAGAGAAAGTCATCCAAGACATATTATTGAGTGATGAGTATAAGGGAAACAATGTATA
This sequence comes from Mustela nigripes, assembly GCF_022355385.1. Taxonomy (NCBI): domain Eukaryota; kingdom Metazoa; phylum Chordata; class Mammalia; order Carnivora; family Mustelidae; genus Mustela; species Mustela nigripes. The sequence goes on along the minus strand of NC_081559.1, from coordinate 191,542,945 downwards.
TAGTATATACAATGTAAATACAATATGATATCATATATAAATATATTTATACAGTATTATTTATTGTGTTATTATTATTATTATGCATTTGGTATTATTATGCATTTTTTAACAAAACATATATAATTAATGGTATGGAAGGTTATGCCTCAAACTCAGAATACAAGGGAGTCTTCATAGGGGGTTTTAACTTGTAAGAGATTGGGCTATTGACCTTACTTCTTCATTCCACACTGTACCCATGCCCTGGGGATGAGATCTTTAAGTTACTCTCATTAATGGGTGGGATATCAGTACCCATGACTTCACTCTGGTTTTACCTATACTTGCTTTGGTTTATATAATAAGGTTGAGATAACAGCACCATGTCTGAGTGTAAGTTTTAAGACATCTTATGTGTTTCTGCTTCTCTGTCTTTCCATAAGAAAAACATTCCCGGGATGCCCACTAGTCACAGGAAAAGGTTGAAAGTGACATGGATACGAGCTGCCCCAGGCAACCTCCAGACTTGCAGTGAGAAGCAGAGCTGCATGCCTTGGAGTAGACCAGCTGTACCCACCAGTCTGCATTTGTAGGTGAAACTAGGGTAGTGTTTTAAGCTACCGAGCTTTGGGCTGGATTGTTACGCGCCATTATCATGGTGATAGTTGACTAATACATTACCTTATTTCTGATATTTATTTATTTTTAAAAATAAACAAAGAGAATAAAACAAGGGACACAAATACATTTGTGAAAATATTTTAAAAGAACGTTAGCTAATGTTTGTAAATATGTTTTGGAGGTTATTGTTTTATTGAATATGGAAATGGAAGGCTGCTTTTTTAAAAAGACATATACATCTCTATATTTATTGCAGTTTTTTTTTTAATTTTATTATGTTAGTTACCATAAAATACATCATTGGGGGGTGGTGGGATGGGTGAACCTGGTGGTAGGTATTAAGGTATTAAGTATTGCATGGAGCATGGGGTGCTGTACATGAATAAGGAATCTTGGAACACTGCATTGGAAGCCCACTTTTTAAAAGCTGAGGGTGGGAGCACCTGGATGGCTCAGTCACTGGATGTCTGCTTTTGGCTCGGGTCATGGTCCTGGGGTCCTGGGATCAAGCCCCACATTGGGCTAACTATTCAGCGGGAAGCCTGCTTCTCCCTCTCCCACTCCCCCTGCTTGTGTTCCCTCTCTCACTGTGTCTCTCTCTGTCAAATAAATAAATAAATAGATAAATAAATAAACACATAAATCTTTAAAAGCTGAAGGTGGAGAGGACAGATTGCAGAATAAAATGTGTATGTACTACTATTTGTAAATGACAGTGGGCATTGTCTGTATTTTTACCTATGGCTACAAGTGAACTATTTGACCATGGACAAGTCATTTTACACTTCTGGAGGGGATTTTTGTTCATTTGTTTTTTGTTTTTGTTTTGCAAGTAAAATGAATTGTTTACCAAATGAAAGTCTCTTAGACGGTGTATATTCCAAGATGCTGCATCCTGCCCCACATGCCTCACGGTGCCACATACAATTGCTCCAATCCCAGACGCTGTTTAGCCTCTGTGTTCTGAACTAAGGGAAAGTGAGGGAAACAATTTATTCTGACACATTTTTCTCAGAATCTCATGATTTCCTATATTTCATTCCTCAGAATGTCAATCTCCTGTTAAGTCAAAAAAAAAAAAAAAACTTTGAAATATAATTTCCTTGTTGTTTTCCCTTCCCACAAGGCCATTGTCATGTCAGTTTTATTTTAATGGAGGAGAATAAAAATACACATTTGTTTTTTTTGTTTGTTTGTTTACAATTTTAGAAAAAGAAACTCAGACATTTATATTTATTGAGTTCAAAGTATTTACCAGGGTATGGTCAAGAATGTTGCACAGAGATTAGAAGAAGTGTGACAGTTGAAATAACCAAATTTTAGGGTCTAAAAGATCTCGGTTTGGTATTAAATGGGCCATAGCCAGTTATGAGCCTTTGAAAATGGACTCAACTTTTCTGAGGCCATGTGGCTAAGTTCTAAAATGCTAACATAAACTTCCATAGGTGCTCAAGAGCATTAAAGGAAATAAATGCAAGTTAGGAATTTAGAAGCTAGTGTAAAATAGAGAATCAGTAGCTCTACTGTCCACACTCCTTATGACACTCTTGGGAAGTGAATTATTTCAAAAACATGTATAGAAAGACTTTCTAAACTTTAAAAAGATTCAAATAAGAAGAAAGAACATGATAATAAGCATATATATGGGGATTAATGAATAGAAAGCAGACAAATAATAAAGAAAATCAAAATATGGCTCTTTTGAAAAATCAGTCAATGGACCAACGTCTCATTAGACTGATAAAACAAAAATAGAGAATTCAAACATTATTAGTATCAGGAATGAAAGAGCATATATATCTATAGCAGTGTCTACAGAAAGAAAACAAGATGGAAATTAATGAAATAATACACATTGTAATGAGAAAGATAGGAAGTCTTTTTTTTTTTTTTTAAGAAGATAAAGATGGTAATGATGTCCCTTGTTGTTAAAAAGAGCTGGTTTAGAGAAGGTCTAATGTTAGAACATATCTAGCGATAACAAAAATCTATCACCTCTATGTTCAACTGTCAATCTGTTCATTCATTCATTCACCCATTCATTTTATTCATTATGTGAGACATAATGCTCAAAAGACGGTAGAGACCTTAAAGACAAGCAATGCTTGCTATCCTCTTCTTAGAGTTCACGAGACCTTAAAGACAAGCAATGCTTGCTATCCTCTTCTTAGAGTTCACATTTTAGAAGGGAAGGTCACGATGTAAGCATAATACAGTGAAGTCACAATAAAATAGCAAGTGTGGTGAGGTCAGTGATAAAAATGGGTTTCACACACCTATGTATAAACATGGAAGACAAGAGCTCTATCCATGCCAGAAGGGGAATGAGGAACCGAGGCAGGACACCTTTACACAAGATTTGAATCCTTTACTTGTCTTATGGGCAACCATACAGAACCATAAATAATAATAATGCTGATAAAGAAAATGAAACTGAGTATCTGCATCAGATTCTACAGTGCTGAGATAAAACATCTTCCAAATCACCTCACTCTTTCATTGGTATTGTTTGTTGGGCTGCTTTTGGATATCTTCCACCAGCAGTGAAATGCAAGAGCACGGGATTCATACTCTAGAAGGAAATGCTACTGCAGAGCCTCAGAAACACCACGGGAGCCAAAGCCATCTCATTGATAAAATTTCAGATAATGTGCTGTTTCTTCCTTTGAAGTCTCTTGTTATGCATATATGCGCATGTTTTTTTTTTTTTTATAAACATATATTTCATATATGCGCATGTTTTACTCAGGAGAGTCTCTGTTAAAGTGAGCAAGTTCCAATCAGGCCTCCCTCTTTCAATTTGTAGTAACACTAACCAGCTCAGAGCACCATCACGAATATTCAAAAAGCACTGGGACATTCATGGTCATTTGAGTTGTGCCATGCATTTCCTTTAAGGCTGGCTTTAAGGTGTAACAGTGATGAGAAGGAAGGTACAGAAGGAAGTAATGGCGGTATGTCAGAACCCAGAGTAGGCCAGGCTCAAAACACTGCCATGTCTAACCACCAGAAAGGTGGTTATCTCTTGGCTCATTTAATCAAACTGTTCAAAATAAACTGGGTACTGTTTCATTTTGTTGTTGTTGTTTTAAGATTAATATTGAAAACACTATTCATGAATCCCATTTTTCACTATTTCACTATGGATGGTTTCATTTCCTTTAGTCATAGAAGTTAGAGAGAGAAAGCCCTTTTGTTAACAGTTTTGTTAGGTCCTCAGATCAAGCAGAAGTATCATTATTTATTGTTGATGTTATTTCTAATTGTCTTAAGCAGCAACTCTACATTTTTACCATTGCCTGTCAGACACTAAAGTAAAATAGTAAAACCTGGACAGAACTAGTTTAGAGATTCTTAAAGGGATGAGTGGTTATCATAATTCATTTATATTTCTTGAAAGGATAATGGCCATCTTCAGCCCGGTACCCAGATTTCTGTTTCACTAAGACCTAAAAAGATAAGAACGACATACTTCAGGGTATTTCACAACTCAGTGCATGTCTCCCCCATCTCCTACTACCCCCTAAACGACATGAAAGTGATGTAAAGCTGGGAGGGAAGACACATTTAAATAAAGCTCACTAGGTCCACCATCATGCCCAATTCAGTCTCAGAGACCCACCTTCTCCCTCTCTCCCTTCTCCCTACTATTTCCACCATAAGGCATATAGGACTCTTCAACCACATGCATATTTTCGACATACACCTTACTTTCGCTTGATGTTCTGACACCGAGAACATTTGACTTTGTACAGAATCCCAGCTTTAATAGCTAGAATAAAACATTTAATTTAGACCTATCCCACATTTAAACAAAAGAAAGGTGAAGACAACATATAATTAACTACAGCTAATGCTAGCTATTATTATGTGACCTTAATGAATACAGAAAGGAATGAGCAAATTCAGAAATACAGATTTCCATCATGGTGCCTAATAGGGAAAGGAAGAATGAATATCTAGTTTGGATCCCAGATGAAGCCCTCCTTATCAATCAAGCCAATTAAAAACTAACCCTTGATTACATATTAATTTAATAATTAAAGCATGTAAATAAATGTATTTAAATAAACTGCAAGGTAGATATAAATGTGTGTTTTTGACCAATGACAAATGATGAAACACACATACAATGTAGCATTTTACTCTTAATCTATTCAATGTCTTCCCGACTTTGACATTTTTTAAGTACCTAAGGAGCTGCCATGCAGCATGCCCTACCCTCTAGGTTTATCTGATTGTTTACCTGCGGCTTTGTTTAAGTAGCTATCTGTTCTCTTCCCATAAACTAGAAGTTAAGATTAACATCGGATTAGATACAGGATAAATATTTGGGACGGAGAAGAGAAAAGTTCTTCCAGGTAATACTATCTATTTCATATTACATCGCCCAGAAGGAACATAGTATCAGGTGGTCCCAGCAGCAGTGATGATGTCTGATGCCTTTGGTAGGCGATGATGACCAAGTAGCTTCCTAGTGAAGAAATATTTTTCATTTTGTGATTAGAAAGTAATCCACAGAGTGAACTTGCATTGGGTGAATATCCTTTTCCAAAACAGCCTTGCACCTAATGGTTTTATGCATCCGCCAATTGTCCTTGCCTAAGCTATTTTTTAAAGATTTTTATTTTACTTTATTTATGTATTTATTTATTTATTTGGCAGAGAAAGAGAGAGCACAGCAGGCAGAGTGGCAGGCAGAGGGAGAGAGAGAAGCAGGCTCCCTGCTGAGCAGAGAGCCCAACGCTGGGCTCAATCCCAGAACCCTGGGATCATGACCTGAGCCAAAGGCAGCCACTTAACCTACTGAGCCACCGAGGTGCCCCCAAATTGCTCTTACTTCTAAAAGAGGTGGCAGGGGTGTGGGAGGTTGGGGTACCAGGTGGTGGATACTATAGAGGGCACGGATTGCATGGAGCACTGGGTGTGGTGAAAAACAATGAATATTGTTTTTCTGAAAATAAATAAATCGAAAAAATTAAATAAATAAATAAATAAATAAAAGAGGCATGGTTAAATATGTAAGCTCAAAATGTCATGTTTGAAACATTTTCAAATAGTTCTACAAAATATGTGTGTGGTGTATTTCCATATAAATGACAATTCAATTGATACTTAGCATGTATTGTATAGTTCTTTCATTTTTTTGTATGTTTGAAAATTTTTGTGATAGTTGGAAAAACTCATGAAAATTGATTTTGCATAATCAAGATAAATTGACACGGAACACCTAAATGTATAATAAGCAAGTAAAACAAAATAATTTTAGGATCTGCAGGACTGATCATCTCTATCCAAGCCTCGAGAGCAAGAATGGATCTCAATCAGCACCTAATGTGTTATAATGTTACATAACTGTGTTGCAGGTTTCTTACCCCTCTAGCTTTAATCTTCACTTTGGATTTAAGGCTCAGATTAAGGGCCATCCAGGACCAGCTACATGCTTTGCAGGACCTAATGCAAAATGAAAATGGAAGTCCCTTGTTAACAAACTATTCCCAATTTCAAGACAGCAACAGTAGACTATTAAACCAAGGGCGGGACTCCTCTGAGCAGGGGCCCCGTGTGAAAGCTCAGGCATAAGCCCACCACCCTGGCTCTGGGGGTGCCTCCTCTCATTAGAAACACTCCCCATACTTGGGCTGATAAAATCCTACTTAAATACTTAGTTAAAATGCCACCGGACGATGGCCCAATAATACTTCGGGTATGAGTTCTGAATTATTTTTTCTCTCTTCCATTATGCCTAGCATTATGCTTTGCAGTTGTAAGCCCTTAAATACAGGGAGAAGGGGTAGTTAGTGAATTTACAAGGCGGGGGATTTGGTCAAGGTCCACTACTTCATAGATTCATTTCTATCAGAATGTCTTAAACTCCCATATATCCATATTCTTAATTTATGAAAATGCATAAAATCCCTATCTCACATAAATCTTGCATGAAAAAATATTGTCTTAATTACATCTAAAGCACAAATATTAGTGAATGAGTGATTGAATGAATGAATGGTTTGAGTGATACACATGCAGTCCCTGTCTCTCATGTACCAAGTGAGGAGGAAGGAGAGGAGCAGCACACCATCTTTCATGGGCTGGTGCAGACAGCCAAATCCACAACACACATCCTGCGATTCCTTGTTGTCAGGTCACCAGATAATCACAGGTAAATCCTCCCTGAATTGTATTAACCAGATGCAGACAGAGAAAGATAATACAATTCTTCTTGCAGTAATACATGACTAGGCATCATAACTCAGAAAAAATAATGCGTTCTCTAGTTAGCTTGGATTCCTTTCAGGAGATCCTAAGCATGTAAGTCAACCTTCCTGAGCCCCTTATTCCTCATCCGTAAAGTGAGCATTAACAAAGCAGAGCACTGTGAAGCCTAGACTACTGGGCACCAGAATAGCAGCATTAAGGTGACGTCCCCTATGTACTTGATACAGCAGCCACAGCAACATCACATTTGTGACAAGAATGCTTTCCTTCACAATGAATTGCAAATAGTAGCCTATTAACCATTAGACCCCCTGCTCATGATCTTTCACAGAATCCAAATTCTCCTCTAGATTTCACTTTGTTTTCATTCTTTGAATTTCTCTTAAAAGAATTTGATTCAATAGAATTAAAAGGATATTTCTGGCTTTCTCTTATCTTATTAGGATGTGCATTATCCTGTTGCTGTTTTAGAAGCTGAAGTCCCTGGGTCTTACCAGTGATTTCAGTTGGTAATGCCTTGTTAGAATTCTTGTTGATGTCAGACCTAATGTAGCTCAGTAGTCTCATGGTACAGATGGTGATTATGGTGACATTTTTTTATGTTGCAAACCTTAAGTACCTAATTTTGCACTTTTTAAAGTATCATTTTAAAATTAGAGGTCATTTTACCCATTATGGCCTAATGTATAAAGGATATACCACTCTGGTATACTGGCATTTTTTTTTTTCTGTTTAATTTATCAGGAAAGAATATCACATTTTTCAAATGCATGGACTCATTTGTATAGAGAGTCACATTCAAAGACAAGCACTCATTCCTTTATCCATTCAGTTTAGTCATTCACTTATTCTTCACTCATTCAACAAAGACATATGGATTGTGTCTCTGGCACTGTTCGATGTGCTATTTAGACAAACCAGATGCAACTATGTGGCTTTTCCTATAAATGACTTCACAGGCTAGCATGATATAATGTGAGTTCTTTTTTTTTTTTTTTTTTTTAAGATTTTATTTATTTATTTAACAGAGAGAGATCACAAGTAGGCAGAAAGGCAGGCAGAGAGAGAGAGGGAAGCAGGCTCCCTGCTGAGCAGAGAGCCCGATGCAGGGCTCCATCCCAGGACCCTGGGGTCATGACCTGAGCTGAAGGCAGAGGCTTAACCCACTGAACCACCCAGGAGGCCCTATAATGTGAGTTCTAATTAAGATTTTCACAAGGGCACAGAGATCAGATAAGGGGGAATGCTTAAGTCTCCTTGAAGGCACTGGGACCCAATACTTGAAGACAGAAGTTTGGAGAAGGCAGAAAAGCAAGGAAGACCATTCTAGACAGAAAGAACATAAGAAAACATACTTATCATCTGTATCACCTATGTCTGAATAGTAGTGAAAATCTCCTCTGCGTGATTGGTAAACACAGGCAAAGCTCCATGCATTTAGAGATGTTTGAACAAAGTCTGCATGTCAATCTAGGAGGTGCACCCAAAAGGATAGGATGTTGTGCTACAGACCTCTGTAATCATTTTAAACCTTGAGATTTTAGATAGAGCTGGGTAGGCATGCAATTTACTCCAAATAATTAATGGAAGCAAAAACAAGGAGTGAATAGAAATCAGGGTTGAGCAAAAAAAAAAAAAAAAAAAAAAAAAAAAAAAAAAAAAAGCCACAGGCAACCTAAAGAAGTGTGCTGAAGGGCTGAGAGGTAAGGTCAGATGGCGATCAGGAAAATGAGCCACAAAGCCAAAAACCAGCAAGGTCCAGGAAGTTCTTGCTGTCAGGATGAGAAGTTCAGGAAAGAGAGAACAGTGATGCAAAGACGTTGAGAACCCCATTTCTATGTGGCACAACAAAGTTTTGTTTGCTCGGTGATGGTCCAGCCTCCTGAAAGACATCCAGAAGGATTGTGCACTTCCAACTGGCTCTCCGGAGTTTACAGAGGTGAATGACGTGAGGATATGGGACTGTGGACCAGATTTGGGTAAAACAAAGAAAATACCCAACTTGGGTCATTCCTTCATCATCAACATATTTCACAGTACAACACCCGTGTCCAGGAAGTCCCACTAGCGTGGAATCCGAGCAGGGTCTGCGCTGCTCTCTGCAGTTCTGTGCTCATCACACTTCATCTTCAAAGCAGTCCTGAGAAACAGGAGCCCTTGTTTCTCCTGAGAAACATGAGCAGAGTGGCCCATAGTGTACTTGTCTCCTCGAAAACCATGCAAAAAATTATGATTTTAGTCGGCTTTGCTCTGGCACTTTCTGTAACTGTCTTTGTGGAGTGTCAGTTAATTCATCCGTCAAATGGGAATGATGACTCTAACTCAAAGATTTATCCTGTGAAGATCCAGGAAGATAATAAATTTAAAATGTTGTACAGAGGGGCGCCTGGGTGGCTCAGTGGGTTGGGCCGCTGCCTTCGGCTGGGGTCATGGTCTCGGGGTCCTGGGATGGAGTCCCGCATCGGGCTCTCTGCTCGGCGGGGAGCCTGCTTCCTCCTCTCTCTCTGCCTGCCTCTCCATCTACTTGTGATCTCTCTCTGTCAAGTAAACAAATAAAATCTTTAAAAAAAAGTCATACAGAATATGAAAGGTCAACTAGAAGTAGTAATGGGGTAAAGGGTGATGGCAAAGGAGGAAGGTGAGAAGAAAGAGAAAAAAAAAAGAAAGAAAAGAGTCAGAATTTAGGATTTTTTTCATCTTTTCATTCCATGATCAAAACCCTCAAGCTTCTTGTATATTCTCTTTCGTTGTCATACATAGGGAATTCCTCTCAATGCCTTATTAGAAAGTCTGGTCTTTAGCCCATGTTTTTATTATTTTTATATATGTGCATATGTATGTATTTCAATGATGGCAGGCTTCTACTTCCAGAAATTTTTTGGTTCTTTTTTGTAAGCCTTTTTGTCTGTTTTTTAAGTTGTCCTGTATTCGTCCTGTGGACTCAATTTTCTATGTGATTTTTTTTTTTTTTTAAGTTTTATCTATTTGAGAGAGAGAGAGAGTAAGCAAGCAAGCATGGGCAGGAGGGGCAAAGGGCGAGGAAGAGACAGAGAAGCAGACTCCTCGCCGAGTGCGGAGTCCTACTCAGGCCGCCATCTCAAGACTCTGAGATCATGACCTGAGCCAAAATCAAGAGTCTGACACAACCAACTGCACCATCCAGATGCCTGACAGTATTCTGCTTTTTAAAAATCTCTTTGATCTTTTGAAACATAGTTGTCATAGAGTTCAGATACTATTGTCTGGATTTTATGAGGAACAATTTCACTCATTTTTGAATCAGCTAATTTACTGCTGGGGGGCTGGTGTTCAAAGGAAGAAAAGAGGCATCTGATTTGGGAAGTAGGAAAGACTTTGGGCTGGCATGGAAGAGGGAGTGTGTATGTGTGCACATGTAATGAAAGGACCACCATTACTATGAGCTACACTTGTGGGAGCATCGAGTGTTAGCACAGACTTGATGATAAGCATGTCAGTTGCAACAACTCATTTGTTCCTCACGTTCAGTAGTCAGTAAACCCAACCCTGACTTCAGTAGAAAGAGGGAAAGGAGAGACGGGGAACAACTCCCACCAGTTTGGACACTGGGCAGGTTAGATTGGTACCCAAAGGTGTTCTTCTGCATCATTAAGCTATCTGTTTGTGGGTGTGACTTTAACCAATAGAAGTTCTCTGGGATGTTCTCTGCTCCCTGGAAAGTATGAGAAGGGAGAAGTTATCTATTTCAATGAATATTATAGGATTTTATTTAAGCAAACTATTTTGATTTTGAGAACCTATAGGCAGGTTTTGGAGAAATTGTTATTGCTTCTTTGCTCTACAATCCACTGTCTTGTTAACTTTTAAGTTGTAAGTGGAGAGGAAAGATCTGGGTAGGAAAGCAGAAAGTAAGACTCTATTGTGGGATATTGGTGTGCTGAGAAAAACTCGGGAATTTCTCTGATTCCAGAGGTGAAATTTTATATAATGAGACATACTTATGGTTTTCATACAATAAACTAAGTTAAAAGACTTCTATAGGCCTAAATTTGTTTTTAAAAATATATATGCTGACAAAATTGTTGGCTTGAACTTTGGAATGATTGTATGGACCACATGAAGTGGATGCTGCCTAGCTGGATGCATCTGTGGAAATGGACACAAACCCCAGTGGACTCAGAAAGAGAAAGTGTTGCAGCTCCTTTCTGGGTGGGACACCCTGAAGCATTGAACCTGGGACAGCAGAGCTGTTGCTGGTAAATGGTTGAAATCACGATCAGAAGAGTGTTTCCAGGAAGAGAAAAAAAATAAATGAATAAAGATTGCTTAGCCACTTAGTGACCAGTAGGAACCTGAGTGGACACTTTGTCCCTGACATTCTGATTCATTTGAAGTGTCAGTTTCTTATTGCCCAAAATACAAGCCACAGGGGCACATGGGTGGCTCCGTGGGTTAAAGCATCTGCCTTCAGCTCAAGTCATGATCTCGGGGTCCTGGAATCGAGCCCCGCATCGGGTTCTCTGCCCGGCAGGGAGCCTGCTTCCCCGCCCCCCACTCTGCCTGCCTCTCTGTCTACTTGTAATCTCTCTATGTCAAATAAATAAATAAAATCTTTAAAAAATAAAATAAAATACAAGCCACAAAAGGGACTGGTGTATGATGCTCCTTCCAGCTCAGACCATAATAAGTCTCATATGTGTTTAGAGAGGTAGTTGAGTGGCTCCCAAGCAAGATTACATGTGCTGGTCATGAAATTATTAAGAGGGACCCCGGAGTTATTTTCAATAATTTAAAAAGCCAAATGGAAACCATATTTAATTTCTAGAAAATCCCTAAATGAAATACCAAGTATTTATATAATTATTATTATTAATGATTATTATTACCTCCTCTGCTGCTGCTAATCTAGGGATCTAGTAAAGAGGAAATATATTTGATTAATTAAAAAATGTATGGAATTAAAACATCATTAACTATTTAAAAAGAGTATAGTTTTTGTATTGTGTATATTTGTTTTCAATATATAGAGAAGAACTCAGTTCTGAGAAATGTGGGATAACTATGCCGCTGTTACTAGATATTCCTTTTGGAAAATTACATTTTACTTAAAAACCATGCTAATGTTTGTTCTAGAATCTTATTTCTGAGGATCTATGTAAAGAAAATAATATAAAAGGAAAGAGTGTTTACATGGGAATATTTACTTTCTCTAGAGCACTATACATGGTATCAAAAACCTAAGAACATCATAAACGACCAAGAGGGCGCTGGTGAAATTGATTCTTCTGCTATGTTGTGTTGCAAATGTTAATTAGAAATAGTCTATAAAAATAACAGAAATAATTCTGTTATAATGTTTAAACTTGAAAAGTAAATAAAATTGCATGCACATTTTGTCTCTAACTATGCCTGGCTCATAAACAGGCCTCACTGTTTGCTAACTAAATGCACTTGCCTACTGCTATTGAAACCCTTTACCAGAGGGGAGACCTGCACAGGAGTGAAGGAGGTGCCTGGACCGATGGAGCTGGTCACAGTGGCCATGCTAGAAGGAAAGCAAATTTCCCCTCTGTAGCAATGTTTCTCATACACCGATTAAACACCACCTCTGCAAAGGTGTTTTTCCCCATGGTGATATTATCATCGGGAAAATTTCAACCATTTAAAAAAAAAAAAAAAAAAAGACCTTCATTAAAGTTTAATATTTTCCTCTAGGTGAGAACACTTGGGGTTTCAAACTTCACTATGGTTTTTAATTACAAACGATGAACTGCCCTTTCAAATTATGCCAACAAAAATTGATTTTACATGTATCAAAGTTTATTACCAACTCCTAAAGTTCTGCATTGTTTTGCCTCCACTTCCAGGGCGGTTGGTAAAGCAGTGGTTGGTATAGAAAGGTCAAGATGGAAAGAGATTAGAGGAATGAATAACAATTGAGCTGTATTTTTCCTTCTCAAGTGATTAAAATGAGAAAATCACCCAAAGCTGTATCAGCTGCTGCCTGGAAGTGTGTTTCTGCCACCACCCTTCCCCAGGAGAGTCCCCGGCATTGTCTCCTTCTGGCTTGGTGCTACTTGCTCTGGAGAACCAACATGGTGGAAGTAGGTGGGGTCCTGAGGTCAGTACTAGGATCAAGTCCCTTGTCGATCTCCTTCAGTCAGTCTTGATCTACCCAAAGATCTCCAACCTGGGTTTGATTCATTAATTCCTTTCCTTATTCAAAATTATGATGTCCCTAACACATGCACCCTGAAAGCAAGCACATGAGCCCTTAATTGACATAGCTTTAAAGAATTGAGTCCAGGGGCTCCTGGGTGGCTCAGTCGGTTAAACATCTGTCTTGGCTCATGTCATGATCCCAGAGTCCCGAGATTCTGTCCCATATCAGGAACCTTGCTAAGCAGGGAGCCTGCTTCAGCTGAGTCTAGTGAACTGTTTCTCAGTATCACTGCCTTAAGGAGCACTTATACATATATAGTACATTTATATATACTTTAATATAATATGTATTAATATATATTAATATATAATATACATTATATATTATATATAACAAACATATGTAAATATATTGTTTATATATAACATATTATTACATATAAATATATATTATACGAATTATTGTGTTACATATAAATGCATAATATAATGTACAAATAAAATAAAAACATATTAAATAAATTAATAATAAATAAGTTAATAAACATAATATATAACGCATAAATATCTATAACTATATGCCCCCATTTTGCCATCATGCTTATGACGATGGCCCTGTGGAGGACCAGAAACCGTTGTAATATCTAAGATCTCTTTTGGCCCAAAGAACTAATTTTCACCACTATGTGACATCACCCCCATCGTGAATGGATAATCTAGCTTCAGATTTGTTCAGGGAGTAGTTGTCTGACATGTGCTCTAGAGAAGGACCACAGGCTGCTGCAGAAGCAGTGAATGAGGGTTCATATCCTGCATTTGGGTACATGAGGTCAGGCTTCCAGAGGAGGGTGGGGAAGGATGTCTGTAGTGAGTCTGAGCAAAGACCTGTGCCAGTAGCTGGTTTCTCATGTACCTTCAGATGAGCTTCCTGTGATGGTGGCTTCCCTCACTGAGATGTTTGCATCACGTTCATGGTTTTTAAGACACAGCATTCTCATTATGTACCACCTGGCTTTAAATATGGTTAGGAAAATAAAACAAACAAACAAAAAATCTCGAGATATCCAAGCAAATTTTCCTATATTATCTCCCTCCTACCTGTTACAGATCCAATTGTATGTCAACTTAAATTGACTTTCTCATTTACTATTTGTGGTCACTAATGTTCAAGCTACTTGTGGCTTCTGTCGAAGGGCTGTAGCCATCCCAAATGATGATTTTTAGATTTTCTTCCTAGAAGTGGTACATGTCCCTTATACACATGTATCATTCATTGAGCCCAAACAAAATGCACGGTTATTGTTTTTTCCCCATTTGACATAGGAATGGCAAAACCCAAGCAGAAGCTACCCCTCACTGTATGCTTTAGAAGAGGAGGACATGGTGTAGCATCAAAGACAATTAGTTCCCCTATAATGAACCAGAGTCTTCTTTTCTCACTATTCTGAGCATTACATAGGTATGAGATTCTTCAAGTAGTTAAACCTAGGTGTTCTCATAAGTACTTTAAATCAGGTTATTCCTCTGAGCTTTGGTGTTCTGTGCTACCTTATCCAGATACCTAATATCCCAGATGTGTATTCGTAAAACCTTGCTCCTGATCACTGCTGTTGTTCAGACATTCTGCTAATCAGGTCTTCGCACTCAGAAGGGCATGGGAGAGCGTGGATATCATATCCTTTCTCTGTAAACAGTTATTTTTTTCCCATGTCATGAGCTCAAAGGTTACAGTTCATTGTTCTTGTATCAACTGTTAATTTTCTTGAAATATCACATTGAAAAGAACAATATATGTAAATCAGAGTTGCATACTTGAACTAAGACTGTATTTTTTAAAAAGTACCAATTAACTCTTTGTAATAATACCCATTGCATTTGTATAATACACTGCCATTTATAGAATGTATTCACATACATGCTTTTATTAAATTCTTATACTAACCCTCTGAAGTACATATTTTGAATATCACTATTTTACAAATGAAAAAAAGAAAAACCTTCAAGTCCTTGAAACATATTCAAGACAAGTATTACCAAGTCAAAGAGAAGAAGGAATTAATTTTAACAATAACCCCATAAAATTCTAAAATTGGATTTGAGGTAAGTAACAATGGTATTTTCCAAACAAGTGCCAGGCATTGCACATTGGTGACTGTGAATTAAATAAGACAGACATGAACCCTGGCTTTATATAATTTACAAGCCAAAAGACTTTTAAAAATCTCTAAAATTTCTAGGTGGTTTTGTTGGTTAGGCATCCGACTCCTGGTTTTGGCTGGGGTCCTGATCTGGGGGTGATGGGCTCGAGATGGAGTTGGGCTCCACATTCAGTGAGGAATCTGTTCAATTCTCTCTCTTTCCCTCTATCTCCTCCTCTGCCCCTCCCTCCACTCCTGTTCTTTTTCTTTCTCTTTCTCTAATGAATAAATAAAAATATATTTTAGAAGTTTCTAAATTTTACAATTTAATTAAACTATGATAGAGCAGAAATGTAGGATGCCATAGAAATGAATTTTAAGGTCCTGACCTGGTCCAGGGCAAGCCAAAAGATTCCCTTGAAGACTTACTGAGTTTTGAAGGTATCTGAAAATCTGCCATGCGGATATGCAGACATAAGTGGTGAGAATTGACCTTCAGGTGACGGAAATGGTACACAAAAGGTTATTCAGGTACAGAGACAGCATGGTGCAGGACAGAAAGAGAGGTACACCAACGCAGCCTGGGGCGGACAATAATCAGAAGAGGAGCAGTACCCATCAGTGTTGGTGAGGTAGGCGGGACCTTGGTCCAGCCCTCTGTGCAGACCAAGTTCAAAGAGTGTTGGCCTTTTCCTTACAATTCATCTGAGGTCATTGTAAGCAGAGGAATAACACGGTAAAGTTTGCATTTTTAAGAGCTCACTCAGAGCGGCACAAAACTAAATCCCTGAGGACAAGCTTGGAGTTGAGGGGCACAAGAATAGGGTCCTTATTTTGAAGAAAATGTATTTGAAACCAGCAATTGACTCCATCCTTGCGAATACTAATCCTACTGCAAGCGTAGTCAGAAGCAGAGCAATGAGGCAGAGAGGTGCTGTCTCAACTGAGGGAAAAGAACTGTAGACAAGAGAGAAAACAGCTCTTCTAAGGTTCTTAGATACTAGGGTGCGGGTCCACAGAGATGGCTGATCTCGTCGATTCCCCTCTTTTATTTGGGGGCACATCTGAGGAAAGACTTGTATTCATCCTGTTTTTCTCGTTTCCGTATTTCTGATGCTTTAGCAGCTGGGTCTTGCTGACCCCGGCGAGATCACCCTTCCTACGGCTCTCACTCCTAGGATAGTCAGTGACTTCCAATGAGTACGACGTACATATGCAAACCACCCGATCTAGAGCCCATACCCCACTATCTCCTTTATTGGGCTCTTATCCTCTTGGCCACTATTCACCTGCTCTCCTCATCTGAGGGCAAGGTACCAGCAACTAGAGACAGGCCCTGCACCCCAGCCCTAGATACCCCAATGGAGACTGTTACCCCCAATCTCCCCCTACACCCTCTGCCTCCTGACCAGCCCCGGTGCTTTCCTGTGAGGCTCCCTGTGCTGTGCATACCCTTGGGAACTGGGCGTAATGAATTGTGGTCTTATTGTTTTATTTTTTATTTAAATTTTACTTAGTTAACACACAGCGCAATATTGGTTTCTGGAGTAGAATTCAGGGATTCATCATTTACTTACAACATCCACGTTTTAAAGGTGGTTATCTCCTGATCTGTGGGCCTCATCGTACCCGAATTATATGAAAACATACTTTTTAAAACAAGCCTACAGTAAAGCCTTCGAAGCAAAGCCCAACTCTGGCGGAAATAGTGTCTGTCATCTGTGGAGGGCTTGCTATGTGCCTCGCGTTGTTCTCAGGACTTGACCTGCATTAACTCAGTCAATCCTCATGACTATCTGGGACTTAGGAGGACCATCCTTACCCCCAATTTACAGATAATATCGAGGCCCAGGGAGGTGAAGTGACTCTCCCAACATCAGGTAGCTCATAAGTGGCAGAGATGGGATCCAAGCCCACTTCTGTCTGACTCCCAAACCCACAATCTTGCCTCCCTCCTGATGGGAAAACTAATTCTGGGAAACCTGGAGGTAAAGAGGCAAGGCTCTTCTCCATGGAATAAAGTGCCCGTGAGAGAGACAGGGCAGTTCCGAGTGATGCAATATGGCAGGGCCGTGATTGAGAAAATGGGAAAACAGGAGGGATAAGTGCACTTAGTATAAACTCAGACAGAAAAATTGTGCCACAGCAATGGAGACAGAGTTGAATTTTTCTTAAATAGGTATCAAGGCCAATATGGTCACTCTCAGAGGCCACGTTTGCCTCTTGGCCAGTTCTAATTATCAGCATTGATGTGTTCTATGGGCAATTATCCAGGCTCAGGGAGCCGCCTCAGTCAGTAATTGGAGTGCGGGGAGCCCTGGAAGGGTTATCCACACAGATGTACTTACTACACACCCTTGCTCCAACTGGCAGTGTGCATGGCCTGAGTGGGAGCAATAATGCCTCTGCAAAGCTGGCCCAGGGCTGTGGAGCAAATTGCAAAGCTGATCCCTCTGCATTAAGAGAAGCCCATTAGCACAACAGAGATCTTGTAGCTGTCAAAACCGCTAGGTGCCTGGCCATGCCCCTGTGCTTTTCCGCTGAGCCTGACTGTTAGGGATCTGCTGTGCTTCTGAGATGGACCAAAGTGAAGTTGCAGTCCCCTTGTTCTGACTTCCCAGGCAAGGAGGCCTGACCCAGCAAAGTGAAACACCAGTTTTTCCTCTACTTGCACCATATGTGGAGGTTGTTTTTCCTCACATGAAGCAATTCTGACATGAACTACCAGGAGTTAGCACAGAGCCCATAAATCAGGGTCTCAGTCCTATGAGACAAGGTGGCCCCTGACTTCAGACACCAGTCGCACAGCTAAGGGTGTCACCTGATGGGCTATGAACTGGGGGTTTCCACAACACCCTGCTCTGGCTTGATAATTTGGAGAATGGCTCACAAACCCCGGGGAAACATTTTACTTCCCGCTACTGACTTATTACAAAGGCCACCATTCAGGAACTGCCAGTAGCATAGAACAAGGTATATAGGAAGCGGTGTAGCGTGTCCATGCTTTCTCCAAATACACCCCTTTCCCGGAATCTCAAGGTGTTCATCAACTCAAAGAGGCTCCAAACCCCATTGATAAGGGTTTTTATAGAGGCTTCAGTTCCTAGGCATGATTGATGAAATCACTAGTCATTGGAGATTAGATAAACCCTACTCTACCCCTTCCCTGAGTGGGGAATGGGACTGAAATTTCCAAGCTTCTCATCACCTCTAATCAAGTGGCTGGTTCCCCTGGCAACCAATCCCTCATCCTTAGAGCTTTTCCAAAAGTCCCCTCATTAACATAAACTCAGGTATTGTTGAAAGGGGCTTATCAGGAAGAACAAAAATAGGCTCTTTTCACCCTCTATCACTCAGAGCTACTTCAGAAATGTGAAAGAAAGACCAAAATATATAGTCTTATTATTTCACAACATTACACAGGGTCAGGGGCACATAATTGGAATAATTCAATTGCTTTTTATTACCTCTTTGGTGAGTCATTAGACTAGCCCAGAAAAAAGGAGAGGTATCTAGAATAAAAATCAGCATGGCTTGGGTACAGGCCAGCCATAACTGGTAGAGTCCATGAGTAAGTGGGGCAGCTGCCCTTGCCCTCAGGCCTGAGAGAAGCATGGGGAGACACACATAGGTAACACTCAGTCCGTCCTGGCACAAAAGGGCTGGTGGGATGGCAAACAATGGGACAGCCTTATCTACTCCCTACTTGTTGGACTTGGGTCCATACTGCCTGTCGCAATTTTGAGACCTGACACAATGTCTCCTTAGGACATCTTCCAGAACACATTTTAAATGCTTTCTTCTTCCCTCAAGATCGAAAATGAGCCCTGCGCACAGCACACTGCCTTCCAATCAGACCCTTCTCCCACCTAACCTTCATCTTCCCCAGTTCTCTCTCTGGATATGGGAAACTTCCTTTGCCTATTTTCTGCGGTGAAGAAACACACCCAAGACATCCACCATGTCCTTTTTGTCTCTTTTTCTCTTCTTTCTGCGGGTTCTGTTTTCATCCTGTCCTCCCACTTTGCTGTTGTAAAGCGCTTCCCAAGGAGCAAGTTCCTCTTTCCCTCTGCCGGCTCCCCAGGTCCTTGCTCAGCTTCCGGTTGGCTTCTCTTCCCCACACAAGCTGCGCCTTGGTGATGTTGAATCGAGACACGTTATTTTCAACAACACTGAAATAGACACTGTGTTCCTGAAGCTTTTGAAAAGAGAAGGTGGGTTGGCACCCAAACATTCCCAGGGCATCATGACCGTAAAAGCTGCATCTTTTTGCTTAGGAGACCAAGCCAAACACCGTTTCTGCTTGCCTTTTAATTTGCATCCCTAAGAAAGATTAATTGTAGTACACAATTCCTGAAGAGTGGGTAAAGAATGACATTTTAATAAAGCAAGATTGTGGGAGTGAAGCACGACTGCCGAGGACTGACAGGGAGAATAAGATGATTCTCTGCTGGACAACTTAATTGTATGTTCACTTGTTTCCGGCATTTTCCACAGTGGCATCCTAGGAACTTGTGCCCGGAACCCAAAACAAGGTCATGCACCTTCTTATTCTTATCTGCCTCCCCTGTGACACGAGTCTGTCATACACACAAAGTGATGCTAGTATTTAGTAAGCACACATTAACATTAATGTTGCTGCCTTCAAATTACTTTCTGACCAAAAATAATAATAATAATAATAATAATAATAATAATGTACTCCAACCCCATGGGCTGTTCTCTCTTTAGGAACTGACTCCACAGTTCAGTGTTTCCACCCCAGATTTAACTGCTTAACAGGACCTCAGTAAATGAATTCAGAATCAATTCAAACATCTCACAGGAAATGCGTTTTTGTCATTTTGCAGTTATATCATGTTTAATTCCAATGATGTTTTCAAGTATAATAAGATCATTTTATTCAAGATCTAACTCTATCAACTTTTTCTTAAGTACACATATTCCTTCTGAGATTGACAGGTTGAAGATATCTTATCACTGATGAAATTTAAAAGAAAATGATGTGGAATGCTGAAACACTTGGAGGATAACAATAGAGATTTAAAGGGGAGAATTTAAGTGACATGTCCAGCTTTGAATTAGTACGTCCTTGAATATTTAACTTGAAAATGCCAACCATTATCCCGTGAAGTTAGAGTAGTTATTGAAAATAGTCAGTCTTGGGGACCCCTGGTGGCTCACATGGTTAAGCATCTGCCTTCAGCTCAGGTCATGATCCCAGGATCCTGGATGGGATTGAGTCCCATATCAGGCTCCCTGCTCATGGGGAGCCTGCTTCTCCCTCTGCCTGCTGCTCCTCTGCTTGTGCTCATGCACTCTTTTTCTATCTTCTTCAAATAAATAAAATCTTAAAAAAAAAAATAGTCAGTCCCAGATGACTATCTATGACCTTGAAAAAAAAAAATGGATTACTTTATCTGAACTTTGGTTTTCTAAAGTGTAAAGTGAGAATAATCATGTATAGACAGCAGTGTTCTCATGAGAATGAGAGACACCACATCGTGAAGATGGATCAGAGCCCAGGCAGGAAAACAAGACCACACCAAGTGTTTCAAACACAGAGATCAAGTACATGGGGCTGCTGACATAGAGTTGGGAAGCTGATGGAACAAAAATTAAAATCAGTCACTGCGGAAAGCAGTGTTTTCCCACAGAATTAAGGAAGAGAACAGAAAAGAGGAAATGCTCCCAGAAGCCAGTAGCAAGCAGGGGAGGGGGGGCGGAGACCTCAGGGACCGTGCTGGAACAGCTAAGAAAAAAAAGCCAACTCAGAATGTTCTCAGCCTCAAATGCCTGATTCCACTTTCCTACTCATCAACTGGAGGAAGAGAATTGTTCTTGCAGTGGTTAAGACTTGGACACTGGGACCAGACTGGTTCAAACTCAACTCAGACACTTACTTCCCCTGTGTCTTTGAATAAGACTGTAACCTCTCTGTCCTTCAGCTTCCACACTGGTGAAACAGGGACAATAATGATCATCCTGAGGATTCAGAAGGCTGGGGTATGTACTAAGTGTAATGTATGTAAAGACTGACACAGTAAGTGCAATGAGGGAGCTTGCTAATATTGGCTGTAACATGGTTATTCCTGTCATTATTACTCCTATCCTTTAATCTTTGGGCACAAAAATGTCCTTTCCCTCATGGGGAACTGGAAGAATGTAAAACAAATGTCTTCTTCACTGAGTGTTCTTCTCTTTTTTGATTAGCTATTTGACTATTAGCTCACGAGGGGAAGGATGGTTTCTCTTCTATTGTAAAGGTTTCCCTGGTTTACAGCACTTTGCTGGGCAAAGGGAGGAACACAATGAGCATTTAAGGGCTAAAAGAAATACATGGCAACTTTTAATTTCTGATTCGGACAACTGAGTGAATAGAGGTGTCAATCCTCTATCTAGGGCCATACTCAGCACATAGATGGGAACTGAGGTTATAAAATTATAAGATGTTGACCCAGAATAATGAATAGAATGGGAAAATTTATTTTTAACATTTACTCTAAAACAGGCACTGTTCTAGATGCTGGGGAAATAGCTGTCAATAGAGAATAGATAAAAATGGGGCCCCTGGGTGGCTCAGTACGTTAAGCATCTAACTTCAACGTGTCTGTCTCCTTGCTCAGCAGGGAGTCCGTTTGTCCTTCTGCTCCTCCCATGCTCATGCTCTCTCTCTCTCTCCCTCTCTTTCTCATAAATAAACAAAATCTTTTTTAAAAAGGAAGTCGACAAAATTCCTGGCTCTCAAAGGGTTTACATTTCAGTCGGGCACTCTGATAGTAAACATGATAAAAGATTAAGTTACATGGATGTTTAGAACAAAGTGAGTACTGTGGCAGAGGGGAGAGTTTGGAATACGGTGATGAGTGTGGGCTTCACTATGGACATCTGCACAGATTTGGAAGAAGCGAGGGAGTGAACCATATGGACATCTGAGAGAAGAACATTCTGAAATGAAGAAGGAGCTCATGGGAACACCTTGGAATAGAAGCATGTGTCATGTGTTCTGGGATAAAGAGGGATGTCTGTGTGGACACAGCCCAGTACGCAAGAGAGCAGTGGTGGAAGAGGAAGTCTGACAAGGAGAGAAGGCCCAGATGGCATGGGTACCATAAACCACTCTGAAGGCATGGCTTTCTTCTGGATGAGGACTCTATAACAATACCTCCCCCTGACTGAGGCCAGATGAATGCCTGGACTTTCCAAGCCAAGGGAACCAGTAACTGCCCTCTCTCCTTTCCTTTCTCTCTCTCTCTCTCTTTCCTCCCTTCCTTCTCTCTTTCATACTCAGGTTGAGGGGCGCCTGGGTGGCTCAGTGGGTTAAAGCCTCTGCCTTCAACTCACGTCATGATCCCAGGGTCCTGGGATCGAGCCCCACATCAGGCTCTCTGTTCAGCAGGGAGCCGCTTCCTCCTGTCTCTCTGCCTACTTGTGATCTGTCTGTTAAATAAATAAACTCAAAAAAAAAAAAAAAAAAAACTCAGGTTGAGTTGCTCTCTGACACTCAAAATCCAAAAATTTCTAATTACACTAGTAGGAAACATTGAAAACAAAAATTGCCTATGTTTGGGGTTCTCTGATTCCCAGCAGTGATGCGATGGTATTATAAGGGGTAGTTGGTATCTTCAGTAAAACAGTGAGGGGGTTTCAGTCTGCAGGGAGAAGAAAAAGATTTATCTTATACCCCTGAGAGTTTAAGAGTAGACTCAAGGCACTACAGGCATGAACACAGATGGGCTGGTACAGAGAAATACCATTAACTAGTTGCTAAGAACAGTGGGTTAAAATATAGCCAGCAAGTGCCCTGGTCAAACCTCCGCTGGAGAAAAACCCCTTCCTGGTAGAGCAAAATTAAACCACAGTTAAGGGGAGTTCAATGAGCAGGAGTCAGAATTCATCATGATGAGATGAGAACACACAAAAGCAAATTCCACCCAAATACCAGACAATTTAGAGGCACGGTGCACAGGAGCCACGTGCCTTTCCTTAGGCAATCCGCAATGAATGGCAAAGAGAGATTCATCGCTCCAAGGACAAGCATATAGAACATCCCGTCTTCATCTCCTTTTCTACAAGGCTCACCCACAAAAGCTGCCAAGAACTAAGGTGGAGGGATGGATGGTGGACGTAGAGAGCACCCCGAGTCAGAGACAAAACCCGGGGCTGAAGCTGATGAGCTGCTCTGGTTCCGCAGGAGGGTGAACCTGCTGTGAAACATGCCTGAGATTGTAGGGGTGCGCAAAGTGAGGGTGACTAAACTAACACAGGGCGAGAAGACACGTAGAGTAGCTAGTGTCTGCTTAGACCTGCAGGTTTCTCATGACCCTGTAAACCCCATCACCACGCAGGCGCTCCGGGCTCTGAGCCCCATCACCACGCAGGCGCTCCGGGCTTCGAACCCCATCACCACGCGGGTGCTCTGGCTGGCAGATCCCATCACCAGGTGAAGAGGTGTCCTGGACTGTGGCTTAAGGTTCTTAACGTCAAAGTCTCTCATGATCCTCCAGATGCATGACCTGAAATACTAAGTCATCTGTCCCTGTCTTTACTAAGCTCCCTTTGTCTCCATAGGAAATCAAATAAAATCAGTAGCAAATAGCTCACCTTTTATCATCCCCCGTTCTCCACCCACAATCATCTCTGCCCTACTCCCTCAAACTCACGGCCCTGCACAGCGCCCTCTACGGTGCGCTCTGTTAGGACTAACCGTGGCAATAGCTAACAAAATAGTATTCAAAGATGATCGCCAAAGGACTGTAAATATATTAACTCATTTACTTTAATTCGGTCAACACACAGTATATGGAAGAAACTAGTTTTATTATATCCATTGCAATTCATGCCTCTACCGGAGCTTGAAGCCAAACCAGTATGAAAAATTTAAGGCCTGATATCTAAGGTTGGCATTTATCTTGCCATCGCCTCGTTCCATTTCTTACAAAACAGAACTAAACAAGGAATGGTTTCAAATGAGAAGGCATTATTTGGGGTTTGCATAATTGACATCATTACCTGTCAGGTGGCTTAAATAAACCCAGCAGCCATTATAAGATCATTAGGAAAGGGGTAGCAATAGGTCCAGAAGGCCAATTGGCTGTGTTCTAATCACGAGAGAAGCAGCAATCCTAACAGGGGCCTCGGGGAACATGTACTGAAGCAGCTGGAAGAGTTTAATGACCAATCAAGGTAAAGAAATGACTACCTGTGCACCAGTGAATAAGATAATTTCCGCCATTGCAGAGGAGCTTGGAGACACTCTTTCTGGCACCCCTGCTTCCCCACTCCTAATGCATAATCCCACAGGGACTGAAGAAATCTGAGAGCTCTCAGACAGATATCTAAACGAGGGTGAACACAAAGAAGGGAAAACATCCTGACATAAGTAAATGGGCTTGGATCAGCAGATCCTAGCCTAGTCTGCAATGCACTCCCACTCAGGATCTAGCAGGTTTTAGGATAGGAGTCTTGTGCATTTGTCTCCAGAATGAAAACTTTGACTTGAAAGGGGATGCGGCTTGAGGAAGAGAACACTGCCTGTTAATTGAGGCAGAATCTAATTTTAAAATCTCCTTTTCAGTAGGCATCTGGATGTTCTGTTTAATGCAACTGATTTACCTGGGGTCTATTTCCTGCCCATCAGCCTATGGAGAGAAATACTGGAGGGGAAAATTATGTAATGAGAACCAGGTCTGGGAGAAGCCTGAGTGCCTTGCAGAAAAACATCCAACCCTGTAGCAAGGGGCTCTGGATTGCAGCATATCTCAGAGGATAACCTTGGAAATAGGCTGATGTGAATTAGATGCTGACATCAGGGAAAGTTTCTTCTCCATGCATTTTTCCCTCTCTTCAGAGTCATTGGATCTTGGGTAACAGAAGTAAAATGTTTTAGATACTTTACATTTTGCAAAGAGCATCATGCAACCACCTTGGACAGGTAAGCCAGGTTCAATCCCACTCTAATGTCCCCCCAGACAGTCTTTTACCATTTAAAAAACCTTCTTCCCCCCAAATCATGAACATCTTCCAATGCCTGATCTCACCAATTTATGATTACAACAGCATTTGAGGGATCATTATACCCAGTTTACTAAGAATAAAAGGCACAGAGAGGTTAGGGAATTCACCCCAAAACACACAATTTGTGATCAAAGTTTATACTTATTAAGGCATGTTATTTACCAGGCATGGGGAAAAGCACTCTGTCTAGACTATGCGAACTAAGAGCCACAAGCAAACTCTTGAGATGGTAAGTGTGGTCATTTTCAACTTTGCTCCATAGATGAGGAATCAGAGTCTGGATGATGAATAATTTACCTAAACACAATAGAAAGGAATTGGAGTGTAACACTGGCATAGTGGCTCCAGGGTTCCCTCTATAATTCCATGCTGCATTGCTAGTTCATGAAAACTCAGGGCTTGAATAAAGTTTTCTTACTCCAAGTGAGGTTTTAGCAAATTGGACAGGAAATACATCTATATAAAAATCCAATCTTGTTTAATATATAATTGGACAAAATTAGAGATACAAAATTGTCTATTGTGTGACTCTCAGTACCCCCAAAGACTTTCAGTTGCTTTGGTTTGGTTTGGTTTTAGTTGGTGGATTTGCAAGTTTGGAACTGTTGAAATGCCATTAAACTCATCAATATAATAAAACCTTAGGTGATTTAGAGGTCTCACTGGAAATTTCTGGATCTCAGAGGATAGAAGCTAGACAGGGATGGATAAAAAGAGAAGCAGCCATTCTGTTACTGGCATTACCAAGAGGGATTTTAGGAAGAACATAAATGTCTAATGGGAATTTCTGAATTTGCTTTCTGTGTGATGTGCAATGGAAATCTACTCCCACATTCCCCCATGGAAATGTCAGTGAAATTCAGAGTGATTATTATGTTTGATACAAGTATACTTCTTTTTCTGGAAAATACAAAGAAGTAATAAGCTCTGTATCAAGACTGTTGCGAGCCCATGGGGACAAGCAATTTCTTCTTTCACATCAAGAGCATTACTGACTCCCAGTCTGAAGGAAGTTAAAAAAAAAAAAAAAAAAAGAAAAAGGCAGCCATACATAAATACTATACATGCATACAACTGGTGCTACCAAATGTATGGTGGCCCCTTCCAGTTATTTAACAAATACTTCTTATTTGCATTCTAACCACCTGCTAAGTATTATAGTTATTTTTTAATGGTGGGGATATACCATTAAACAAAACAGAGTCCTGATCCACATGGAACTTCCATTTCTCTGGGGGAAGATTCTAACAGAAATCATCTATGGACTCTGAAAAACAATCTGAGGGTTTTGAAGTGGCGGTGGGGTGGGAGGTTGGGGTACCAGGTGGTGGGTATTATAGAGGGCACAGATTGCATGGAGCACTGGGTGTGGTGAAAAAATAATGAATACTGTTATGCTGAAAATAAATAAATTTAATTAAAAAATAAAAAAGAAATCATCTTGGATCCTGACATGTATTATTGGTAGCTAAAGAGTGGCTGAAAGTGAAGGAGAAAAGCATTAGGATGCCAAAGAAGGCTTTTTGAAAGAAGAGCCCTGTGACCGTAAAAGGAACAAGCATTCCAGGTGGAAGGAAGACCATGTCCAAGGGCAGGTGCCTTTGAGCTTGAGGTAGTCAAGAAGACTGGGGTGGCCTCAGCATAACAAACAAGAGGGACAGCAGGGGAAACTGGAATGGGAACCCAGAAAAGGCCAGGTGTAGTAGTGTTTTATAGATCATGATGGGCAGTTTGTACTTTATTGTTATTGTAACTGGCAAGCCATTGGAGGGATATGATGGAATATACCTTGTGAACAATGGACCAGAATCTAGTGTGAGTGGAAACAGAAAAAAGTATTCCAGATGAAGGATGGATTACAAGACCATGACTTTTAGAGAAGTTGACTTCAGATAGCATTTAGAGACAGAGTCTACAAGGGTTGCTGTGAAACTAGATGTTGGGTATGAAGGAAAGCATGCTATTAAGTATGACACTGGGGTTTCAGTTCAAGAAATATGAAGTTGAACATCTGAAACCAATGCTTCCACTGGTGGAAACTGAGTTCCTAGTATCATGTCCTCATGGAAGTAGGATCTAGGAAGCTCCATGAATGCACCCAGCCAGGAACTGCTGACTTGTGTTGGCAATATCTGAGAGTCCCAACTATTCACAGCTGACAACTCAGCCATAATCATAGAGTGGTGTTTATGACAGGAGAAAGAAGCAAACAATTTGAAAAATGATGTAACTAGTAATGGAACCTCACCTTCACATGGCATACTACATGAGTCAATGTAATATATTGCTCAGCAGGGATAAGCATCTTTTGGTTACCACTCTAGGTGGATGAGTAAGCTGAGAAATGGCTCCTAAGTGAAGATTATCAGTAATTATGCAATTCATTATCACGGCAATCTAATGAGGGATCATTGTACCCACCTTACAGAAGCATAGTAAAGTACATCATTTAGGGAGACATTGTTTTCCATAAAAAATGTCTGTAATAATTATATGATCCCTACATGTGGATTGAGTAAATATGTGTGCACATTGTTGCATGTTAGGAGGTGTACGCACATGCTTAAATGTATCCAAATATCTACCTACACTTTAATTTTTTTTATTTTTTTAAAGATTTTATTTATTTATTTGACAGACAGAGATCACAAGTAGGCAGTAAGGCAGGCAGAAAGAGGGAGAAGCAGCCTCCCCACTGAGCAGAGAGCCTGATGTGGGGTTCCATCCCAGAACCCTGAGATCATGACCTGAGCCGAAGACAGAGGCTTAACCCACTGAGCCACCCAGGCGCCCCTGCACTTTAATTTTTTTTTTAAAGATTTTATTTATTTATTTGACAGACAGAGATCACCAAGTAGGCAGAGAGGCAGGCAGAGTGAGATGAAGGGAAGCAGGCTCCCTGCTGAGCAGAGAGCACGATGTGGGGCTGGATCCCAGAACCCTGAGATCATGACCTGAGCCAAAGGCTGAGGCTTAACCCACTGAGCCACCCAGGCACCCCTGCACTTTAATTTTTAAACTTAGACAGTCTTCTTTCACTTAACTAGTACCACTTTTCTCTGTTGGCACATAAGGCATGGAGCACTGGGTGTCGTGCATAAACAATGAATCCTGGAACATGAAAAAGTAAAATAAAAGTAAGAAGTTAAACAAATAGATAAAATGTACATATGTTGTGCTTAATATAAGTTATTATTATCATTCAATATGAAACATATATTATTGAAAGGAGAAAATCAAACCTCACTTTAGAATAAAACACAAGAGGAAAAGAATTTTTTTTTTTTTAATATCAAATATTTCCAAACCTAAATGCAGGGTCCAGTCTTTGCAATGAAGTGGGGGTGAGAATCATCATTATTCCAACTTCATAGACATGGAAATAGAGGTTCTGATAGTCCAAGTAAAATGCCAAAGTCCAGACAGCAAGAAGTAGTAATGTTAAGACTCTGATCCTTGCCTCCCAAACCCACATTCTTTACTCTGTCTCTGAACATCTGAAACCAGTAAATCTTATACATCACTTGGGATGTGCTAGATTTCTAAGGATACACATTAAATAAATGCAAAAAGAAATCATTTTCATTGTTAGTGTATAAGAAAGCCACTGATTTCTGTACATTGAACTTTGTATCCTGCCACGTTGCTGAATTGCTGTATGAATTCTAGGAGTTTGGGGTCTTTTGGGTTTTCCATATAAAGAATCATGTCATCTGCAAAGAGAGAGAGTTTGACTTCCTCATTACCAATTTGGATACCTTTTATTTCCCTTTGTTGTCTGATTGCTGTTGCTAGGACTTCTAATACTATGTTGAACAAGAGTGGTGAGAGTGGGCATCCTTGTCGTGTTCCTGATCTCAACGGGAAGGCTGCAAGCTTTTTCCCATTGAGGATGATATTTGCTGTGGGTCTTTCATAGATAGATTTGATGAGGTTCAGGAATGTTCCCTCTATCCCTGTACTTTGAAGCATTTTAATCAGGAACGGATGCTGGATTTTGTCAAATGGTTTTTCTGCATTAATTGAGAGGACCATGTGGTTCTTCTCTCTTCTCTTACTAATTTGTCTATCACATTGATTGATTTGCAAATGTTGAACCATCCTTGTAGCCCAGGGATAAATCCCACCTGGTCATGGTGGATAATCTTTTAATGTGCTGTTGGATCCTGTTTGCTAGGATCTTGTTGAGAATCTTAGCATCCATATTCATCAGTGATATTGGTCTGAAATTCTCCTTTTTGGTAGGGTCTTTGCCTGGTTTGGGGATCAGGGTAATGCTGGCCTCATAGAAAGGGAAATTAGAGAATCAATTCCATTTACTATAGCACCAAGAACCATAAGATACCTGGGAATAAACCTAACCAAAGAGGTAAAGGATCTGTACTCAAGGAACTACAGAACACTCATGAAAGACATTGAAGAAGATACAAAAAGATGGAAGACCATTCCATGCTCTTGTATCGGAAGAATAAACATTGTTAAAATGTCTATACTGCCTAGAGCAATCTATACTTTTAATGCTATTCCGATCAAAATTCCACCAGTATTCTTCAAAGAGCTGGAGCAAATAATCCTAAAATTTGTATGGAATCAGAAGAGACCTCGAATCACTAAGGAAATGTTGAAAAACAAAAATACAACTGGGGGGGCATCACGTTACCTGATTTCAAGGTTTACTACAAAGCTGTGATCACCAAGACAGCATGGTACTGGCATAAAAACAGATACATAGACCAGTGGAACAGAGTAGAGAGCCCAGATATGGACCCTCAACTCTATGGTCAAATAATCTTCGACAAAACAGGAAAAAATATACAGTGGAAAAAAGACAGTCTCTTCAATAAATGGTGCTGGGAAAACTGGAAAGCTATATGTAGAAGAATGAAACTCGACCATTCTCTTACACCGTACACACAGATGAACTCAAAATGGATAAAAAAAACTCAATGTGAGACAGGAATCCATCAGAATCCTAGAGGAGAACATGGGCAGCAATCTCTTCGATATCAGCCACAGCAACTTCTTTCAAGATATGTCTCCAAAGGCAAAGGAAACAAAAG
The DNA here is from genome assembly GCF_022355385.1 of Mustela nigripes. Classification (NCBI taxonomy): domain Eukaryota; kingdom Metazoa; phylum Chordata; class Mammalia; order Carnivora; family Mustelidae; genus Mustela; species Mustela nigripes. The sequence goes on along the minus strand of NC_081559.1, from coordinate 191,512,767 downwards.
CGAAGATGAACTTTTGGGACTTCATCAAAATCAAAAGCTTCTGCACAGCAAAGGAAACAGTCAAGAAAACAAAGAGGCAACCCACGGGATGGGAGAAGATATTTGCAAATGACAGTACAGATAAAAGGTTGATATCCAGGATCTATAATGAACTCCTCAAACTCAACACACACAAAACAGAGAATCATATAAAAAAATTCGACCTCAGCCGCAGCAACATCTTCCTAGGAACAACGCCAAAGGCAAGGGAAGCAAGGGCAAAAACGAACTATTGGGATTTCATCAAGATCAAAAGCTTTTGCACAGCAAAGGAAACAGTTAACAAAATCAAAAGACAACTGACAGAATGGGAGAAGATATTTGCAAACGACATATCAGATAAAGGACTAGTGTCCAGAATCTATAAAGAACTTAGCAAACTCAACACCCAAAGAACAAATAATCCAATCAAGAAATGGGCAGAGGACATGAACAGACATTTCTGCAAAGAAGACATCCAGATGGCCAACAGACACATGAAAAAGTGCTCCATATCACTCGGCATCAGGGAAATACAAATCAAAACCACAATGAGATATCACCTCACACCAGTCAGAATGGCTAAAATCAACAAGTCAGGAAATGACAGATGTTGGCGAGGATGTGGAGAAAGGGGAACCCTCCTACACTGTTGGTGGGAATGCAAGCTGGTGCAACCTCTCTGGAAAACAGCATGGAGGTTCCTCAAAATGTTGAAAATAGAACTGCCCTATGACCCAGCAATTGCACTATTGGGTATTTACCCTAAAGATACAAACGTAGTGATCCAAAGGGGCACGTGTACTCGAATGTTTATAGCAGCAATGTCCACAATAGTCAAACTAGGGAAAGAACCTAGATGTCCATCAACAGATGAATGGATCAAGAAGATGTGGTATATATACACAATGGAATACTATGCAGCCATCAAAAGAAATGAAATCTTGCCATTTGCGACAACATGGATGGAACTAGAGCGTATCATGCTTAGCGAAATAAGTCAAGCGGAGAAAGACAACTATCATATGATCTCCCTGATATGAGGAAGTGGTGATGCAACATGGGGGCTTAAGTGGGTACGAGAAGAATAAATGAAAGAAGATGGGATTGGGAGGGAGACCAAACATAAGTGACTCTTAATCTCGCAAAACAAACTGAGGGTTGCTGGGGGGAGGGGGTTTGGGAGAAGGGGGTGGGATTATGGACATTGTGGAGGGTGTGTGCTTTGGTGAGTGCTGTGAAGTGTGTAAACCTGGTGATTCACAGACCTGTACCCCTGGGGATAAAAATATATGTTTATAAAAAATAAAAAATATTTAAAAAAATGGACAGAAGATATGGACAGACATTTCTACAATAAAGACATACAAATGGCTATCAGACACATGAAAAAATGTTCATCATCACTAGCCATCAGGGAGATTCAAATTAAAACCACATTGACATATCACCTTACACCAGTTAGAATGGCCAAAATTAGCAAGACAGGAAACAACATGTGTTGAAGAGGATGTGGAGAAAGGGGAACCCTCTTACACTGTTGGTGGGAATGCAAGTTAGTGCAGTCACTTTGGAGAACAGTGTGGAGATTCCTCAAGAAATTAAAAATCGAACTTCCCAATGACCCTGCCATTGCACTCCTGGGTATTTACCCCAAAGATACAGATGTCTTGAAAAGAAGGGCCATCTGTACCCCCAATGTTTCTAGCAGCAATGGCCATGGTCGCCAAACTGTGGAAAGAACCAAGATGCCCTTCAACAGATGAATGGATAAGGAAGATGTGGTCCATATACACTATGGAGTATTATGCCTCCATCAGAAAGGACGAATACCCAACTTTTGTAGCAACATGGACGAGACTGGAAGAGATTATGCTGAGTGAAATAAGTCAAGCAGAGAGAGTCAATTATCATATGGTTTCACTTATTTGTGGAGCATAACAAAAAGCATGGAGGACATGGGGAGTTAGAGAGGAGAAGGGAGTTGGGGTAAATTGGAAGGGGAGGTGAACCATGAGAGACTATGGACTCTGAAAAACAATCTGAGGGGTTTGAAGTGGCAGGGGGGTGGGAGGTCGGGTACCCGGTGGTGGGTATTATAGAGGGCATGGATTGCATGGAGCACTGGGTGTGGTGAAAAAATAATGATACTGTTATGCTGAAAATAAATAAATGAAAAAAAAATTAAAAAAAAAAAGAAATCATTTATGTTCTCTTACAAAATGTAGAACAGAGCAAAGACATTGTGCTTAACTTAATGTATCTAAAACATACACTTATTAACAATCATGGAAGCATCAGTTTCATCTCCTTCACCTACCAGCATACATTTTGGCTGGTTTGATATAAATCTTCCCTGTTTGAAGAGCCATGCAACCTTCCCAGAAATGCACCACTGTTGGCAGGTTTCAATGTTTGTCCTCGAACCCCACGCTGGGTTTTAATTTGAGGACAATGAGCTCCAGAATTATTCTCTTTGTCTAGGCAGAATCCATTTCCTGTGAAAGTAGATAAGTGAGCATTTTGCTTCACAAGAATAGACATGGAAGGAGGTCCTAGGAGAAATCTATATTACTCTACTCGTTATATTATTCAGGCCATTTAGGATACTTGTGGAGGCTTCAGACTGCAGAACATTTTCCCTGTCGCATTTTGTTTTTCAGTTCAGTTCTACAGAGAACGGAAGTTGATTGAACGTTTGCATTGTGTAACATAGTATACTAGGTTCAGGTTGGGCTAGAAAAGTAAATAAGAGTGCCACTGTCACCTGGGGCTCACTGTCTGGGTGGAAGCAGGAAGAGTCAGAGAGAGAATCAGGAGACACATGACAAGATAGGTAAGTGAGAAGTGTTTGCAAGTTGTAAACTGTGGTGGGAGAATAGAAGGGCCCCTAATCACTCTGTGGTCTGAAAGCAAGGCAGCTAGGCTAGTTAAGTTAGGTTAGTCAGTATACACCCAGGGACAGAGGTAAGAAAGACATTACAGAGCAGAGCAGAGTGAGCAAATCACAGAGTCAACAAAGGTAGCTACGGAGGTAGGTACGGTAAGGGGCACTAAGTGATACCTTGGGGTTGTGGCATGAATGTGCAGAGGTGGGAAGCCAGGACAGGACCACTCAAGGGCCATGAACATCATGCTAATGTTTGCTTCCCATTTTCTCCCCATCACATCCACAGGGACTCGCACAAGGTCCCTGCTTAAAAATGTGTGAAATAAACAATGGAAAGCTAGAATTTAGGGACACAAAGATGAATAAGAGATGCTCTGGGTTGTTATGAGTCTCAAGGCCTAGTCAAGGAGATGAGTTTTCGAGGCAGTTATGTGACTCAGGCAAGAAACTAATGGTCTGAACAATTATGCAAGCCCAGTGAAGAGATTTTGACATTCAGGTGACAAGAGCCACTTTAAACATCACTTTTCTTATCAAATAGAAGGGACAATCTTGAATATGGAAGATTCAATTAAGCCTAGCAAATCTATCTTTCATTAATTGTCTCCTGAATGAGAGAGAACTAGTTGTAGCCAAAGGAAGAACAGCATAATGGGATTGGGAAACTGACTTATGGTTAATTGATGTTTCAACACAGGGAAGCAGATGAATATTTGAAGAACACCAGGATGTGAGCTTCCACATGACGCAGTGTCTTGTTGGCTCCCTGCATGTGCCCAATTTACACTCTTGAAAGTTCATCCTGCCTCTTTTAGAAGAGGCAGCTTACAGAGATTCTCTTCATCTCTTTGACCCTTGCTTCTCTACAATTAGATGTAAAACGTGTTCTATACTACATCCCACTTATTCCTGCTTTCCAGAATCTATCAGAGGAATAGCGGATGATTGAGATAATAGCACAAGGTTGTTAGGTAACATGACCAAAAGCTCTGGTACCACATTAGGCTTCTCTACACACGAGCTGTGTGATTGAGGGAAGGTCACTTCATACCTCAGTTTCTTCATCTCTACAACGGAGATGCAAATTTGATATGAATTTTTTGAACTCATTTTGTAAGGCATAAAATAAGAAATTTTTCCATTTTATTTTATTTCTTTTCAGTGTTTCAAAATTCATTGTTTATTCACCACACCCAGTGCTCCATGGAATTCTTTTTTTTTTTTTTAATTTCTTTTCAGTGTAACAATATTCATTGTTTATGCACCACATCCAGTGCTCCATGCAATCTGTGCCCTCCTTAATACCCACCACCTGGGTCCCCCAACCTCCCACCCCCTGCCCTTTCAAAACCCTCAGATTGTTTTTCAGTGTCCATAGTCTCTCATAATTCATCTCCCCTTCCAATTTCCCTCAACTCACTTCTCCTCTCCATCTCCCCATGTCCTCCATGTTATTTGTTATGCTCCACAAATAAGTGAAACCCTATGATAATTGACTCTCTCTATTTGACTTATTTCACTCAGCATAATCTCTCCCAGTCCCATCCATACTGATACAAAAGTTGGGTATTCATCCTTTCTGATGGAGGCATAATACTCCATAGTGTATATGGACCACATCTTCCTTATCCATTCGTCCCTTGGAAAGCATCTCGGTTCTTTCCACAGTTTGGCGACCATGGCCATTGCTGCTATAAACATTGGGGTAGAGATGGCCCTTCTTTTCACTACATGAAATTCTTAACCAGAGTTTTTAAATCCAAAGAGAATTGAATATTCCACTTGAACATACATGCTTTTGGAGTATATAAAGTTCTGAGATCAAATGATACATACAGTGTGTACTTAATTATTTTTTTTTGGTCTGGGTTCTGTCTTCATGAAAGCTTAAAAGTCTTTGTTAGAGTCTCAGAACATTCCTAACCTAAAGGAGACTCAGCCTCCCTGCTGCAAAATGCTATGAGATGTAAGGGGTTTAGAGCAACTGTACTTGGTTACTAAAAGAGGAAAAGCTGGGTCATTCAAAGTAGTCTGTAGAATTTCTTGGTTTATTGATTGTTTTTTCCCGACTTTTTTGTATTTAGAAGTCACAGACAGAAAACTGGGGGAGTAGTGATTGGTGCAAAAACAATGAATACTGTTACACTGAAAATAAATTTAAAAAATTAAATTAAAAAAAATAAAGGTAGGATCTAATTTTGATGACTAAACAGATGATGAGTCCTATTGCCAACTAAGGGGACCACAGCAGTGTCTCAGTGTCTCCTTCCTTTCATTCATTTCTGTCTATCCTTGTTATATTCTTGGAAATCATAATTTCTTAGACTCTTTGTAATCTTTGCAGTGGATTATCTTCACCGGTACTCCAAGAGCTACTGGGGTTAATTATATTATAAAAATGAACTAGTCAATTCAACAAAAACAGCTGGTTGGACTATTTACTTATGTCCTTGAAGTGAACTGATTGTGAGTTCCTTGGATGAATCGCTAAGATTCAGTGGCTCCCAGGTTTTCCCATCTGTAAAATAAAGTGGGCAAAATTCCTGTTTTGATCCATTCTTTTTTTTTTTTTTTTAAGACTTTATGTATTCATTTGACAGAGAGGTCACAAGTAGGCAGAGAGGCGGGCAGAGAGAGAGGGAAGCAGGCTCCCCACTGAGCAGAGAGCCCGATGCAGGGCTTGATCCCAAGATCCTGAGATTATGACCTGAGCCAAAGGCAGAGGCTTTAACCCACTGAGCCACCCAGATCCCCCTGTTTTGGTCCATTCTTGAGCAATAAAGTAACTTCTGCAATGTTTCCAACACCTTCCATCTGAGCTCTTTCCTTCTGTCATTGTCCATCATGTTTTCTCAGGCTGCCCTACAGGTCTATCTTCTCCACCTATTGAACCCCCAGTCTTAAAAATTTTAGTCAAATGCTACCCGGATTCTTCCATTCACAATACCATGTTCTTTTGCTGAATTCTTAGATGTCTTTAGCATAGGCTCCTACATGGCAAGAGCTCAATATATCATTAGGTGCGTCTGCACCTTAGTGTTGAAAGGAAATCATCATGGGTATTCCTCTATCCCAAGATTCAGAAACAGACCCAAGGTGCTTCATGATTCACATGTGTTAGTAAAGAGCAAAGCTAGAACTTGTGTCTCTTAAAATCAGCATGCCATATCAAGAGAGAGTTGTACCATGACCTAGTCGCTAAATATAGAGAAGACAGTGCAGAACTGCATTAAGGAATTTGATGTTTAGGAAGCTAAACCAGTTATGTGTATCAGTGCCTCTGTCAAGTAGGTCAACCTTGGGTAAGACCTCAGTACAAATGCAGAGGTGAGTAGCTTAGAGGAGAAAAGCCAATAAGGTAATAAAGAATTGTTCAGGAAGAAGAAACTCACCTTCATCAACCAGGTCAACACAGTAAGAAAGAAAAGGCAGAACCAGAAATTATTGGCCAAGAAAAGCATGGCTGGTGATTTGAGTCCAAACCCCTCCTTATGGGGAGTCACTAAGTAATCACTAAGTGATTATGAACGTTTTGCTTTATGTCTTTAAACCTCAGATGTGCCTGTAAGGCAAAGGTAGACATATATACCTCAGCATATAACTTTGAGAACTGACAAAATAAATGTAGTTGCATGGCTTCCATGTCTTGCACTAAGGATGTGGGAGCTTCCATCCTGTTGTTTTGATAATCCTTGGAATAATGGATTCCAGGGATATTGCCAATAACATTTAGCTCCATTTAGTACCAGATGGTAAGGTTGAGTTCCTGGTAATTTCTCATCCATGTTAAGCTCCCCTATGAGCTGATATGAACCCAGGTGGCATACAGGTGCCTGGGTTGGCCCATGAGTAGACACAGTTGTCAAGATGGAGGTACTGGGATGGTCAAAGAGATACACTGGGGCCTGGTCCAATCTAGGGCTTGTTCCAGTATATCATGCAAAATATGCTGCAAGCTCTTGATCTCCATGGTAACCTCCCCCCACACACACACAAACACACTAACATCTGTGATTCTTATTTTAGGCTATAGCTATCCCCCCCCTCTTTTTTTTCCATTCACTTCTCCAGAGTTATAAGCTTCTGTGATGCATGATAAGTTGCATCTACCTAATATCATTGACAGACTCTTCTGCCAGGAAAAGAAATGTCCAATGAAAGCAAATCAATGGGCCACGGAAGCAGCTCTTCCCATCCATGACCTAATCTGCCTGTTTCAAAAGAAGGCGAAAAAAATAAAAACAAAACGGTAATTCAGCAGCAGTCCAGGATTACTGGAAGCGATTATTTTTTATGCAGCAAGGTCTTGTGATCTTTTCAGAGGTCGCAATGATGTGATGTGTAAGACGAGAGATACCGCAGCCAACCGGATTCCTGGCCTTCATGCTTACCTGCTTAGTCACATCTCTGAGGCTCACTGTCCTCATCTGTGAAATGGTAAGAGCAATACTCGCCTGACTTGTGTCTCGCCCTTCTCTTGGCCCTTTCCTCAGTACAGAGAAGGATGATGTAGGGGAGACCATAATAATGATCTAGCACATTGGAGGCAAATGTTTTATTCTGCTTTGTTTCCGTCAGAGCAGGAGTTAACTTGGTACACATTTAGAAAAGTGGCTGTATAGATATATTTTTGTCTTGGTTTGGAGTCTGTAAGAACAGACCCGGGACAAAGATTTGCGTGTCAAGAGTATACTTGGGAAGTGACCTTAGGAAACACCTGCAGGAGGATGGGGAAGTGAGTCAAGGAAGGGAAGGAGCCAAGGAAAGGCGTACTAACAAGGAAGTGATTACCATAGTTGTCAACGGAGCTTAATTCTGCTGGGGAGTGTGAGCCCGTGTACGACACACACTTTAGACCTGTCCAGTCCAAAACACAGGAAAGCTGAGGTACTGGGCCACCAGCTCCAGTCAGGGAATCAGTTAAGGACTCCTCACCAAGAGGCATTGGTTCCCCAGCATTCCCTTCCCACCTCTCACAGGGACAGAGGGAGGCTCTGCAGTGGGGAATGACTGCAGGGGAGAATCATGGTGCTGGCAGTTGGGTGTTGGGCCAGCACCACGAAAATATTAAGGGATTATAAGCAGGGCACCAATGGCATCAGTTTCAATTGTGTATCAGAAAGCTTGTGGAAAGAATCTTAATTTCTGCGCCTCAGATGGAATTTTCTGTTATTCATTGATTATAAAGAATATGATCTATGATTTGATGTTGCTAATGTTGTATGTAGGAGAGAGAAGAATCTGAAGAGGCAATGTTTCGATTGCTATGATCTGGACCATTTGATATCTGCATCTCTACCTAGATCTATCTCTGTGTGTGTATATATGTATATATATGTATGCATACACTGATGTTTATTTATTTAAAATAGAAGCTGTTGTGTGTTGTGGCTAAAGATCAGGTGTTCTGGTGAGAGAAATAAAAGTAGAAAACAGGTAAAAAAAGAAAAGGCACTAGATCTACATTCATACCCTTTCTTCGTCTTCAACAGATATGTAATCACAGGTAATTCACGTCTCCTCCATTGAGAAATTAGAGTCTTGAGCCAGGGCAGGGACAAAAGATACATTTCAAGGCATGTGCCACCTTCACTGAATGAGGGGGGTAGCTGCTAAGTCACTGGGCTGAAGATGATGAGACTGTGTTCAGGTTTGTGGTAGATGAGCCCCGTCCTCATCTGCTGATGTCCTCAGGGAGCCTGAAGGGGTTGTGTTTACCCCTCCTGGTTCTGAATGACTGCTCTAGGCACTGTGAACTCCTTTTGCCCTATCCTGTCTAAGCTTTGTTTTATAATCATCCACTTTAAAAAATCCACTAATGGGAGACAGAAACAGATTGTTTTTAAGGCTCAAAAAAAATCAAAAAACAAAAAAATCCTTAGCACTCACTGAAGCTCCTTGTATCTCACTGTCTTCCCCTAAAGGTTCAGAAGATCCATCTGAACTGAAAATGCTCAGGATCACTAAAATGGGCAGAAAACATCACTGTTGAGCAGCTGAGAAGAAGGATAGGTTAATACTGATTTTTTTCTCATGACAAGTAAATAAGCTATGTTATCACATATGGATACAAAAGCCAGAATTTAACAAGAGAATAGATATGACCAAATGGACAGAGATCATGGATCTTTGGAGAACATGGTCCAATATCCTGAAGAGTCATTTAATTATTACATTTATTTGTGATTTTAAATAGGCTTTCACATGTATTTTAGTAAATGGCTCTTAAACACTGAGATAAATAATAAGGGGCAAGCTGAAGGACGGAGCAGTGATGTTCCCTTTATTCAATATTATATGCCCAGCACTGGGAAGAATTTCAGATACAGTGTTCACCTTAGATAAATACTTGTGGAATTAATGTCTTGTTTTCCCTTTTCTGGACAAGAAGATGTATCTTTCTCAGCTCATGCAGTTTGTATACAGATGAATCATTGCTTTAACACAGGTTTTCAAGGTATGTCCCAGATATTGTACCTATATGCAATCACAGCTAATGTTCAGACCCATCCGCAATCAAATCATGTTTTGTTTAGCTCCTTGATTAGACTGTAAGCTCTTATCTGTGTGTCTCACAGCTGAGGCCTCAGGATGTAGCTCAGGGCCTTAGATGTAGCAGCTGATCAAAATCTAATTGTTGTAAGAATTTTCATTTTAATGGTAAAATAACTTGGGAAAAAGATTAAGGGACTAAATCAAAGTTATTTAGAGAATGAATGACAGAGACTTGCCTAGAATCCAGTTCTTTCCCTTAAGTCCCAGTTGAACTACCAGAGAGGAAAATTTTAGGAAAAATTAACATCTAAATATTATGTTGACATGCCCAGGTTCCAGTTCTGTCTGATGTGGTTGTTAAGAGAAGACTAGTTCAAAAATTCACCAGCTGCAAATTAGTGGGGGGGGGGGGGGGGGAAGTGCCCAAACAGGCACCATGAGTCAAAATACTATCAATCTGGAGACATCTATGTTGCCTTTTATGGTGATCTCTGGCCTTATTGAGCCTAATGGATAGTGACTCCAAATGTCAGATTTTCCTCTTTTCATTTGACCCTTGGATTTCAGAGTGAATTACATTTATCACAGAAAGGTCAGCAAATTCTTTGAAGTGAAATGTGTGCTGAGAATAAAGGAAATTTTATGGTTAATGGGCATTGGCTTTTCAGCATCCTTGTCAGTGGGAAGCATGTTTGTCAACCTTCTAGCTTTATAAAAGGAAGACAGAGCTAACTTCCTACTAAAAAAATATCTGAGGGCACGTATTGCATGGAGCACTGGGTGTGGTGCATAAACAATGAATTATGTTACACTGAAAAGAAATTAAATAAAAAAATATTTGAATCAATGGTGCATTTGTATCTAAGCCCTAAACTATCCCACAAATGACCACAAAATCATCTTCTTCTGAATTAAAATTATGCAACTTTACCCAAGGGCACTGGGAGCAGATACTTCCAGTGACCCTGTACTCTTGGCCCCCTTTCGGTTTTAGTCATGGTGGTTGTCGATTATTCAGGTTCACCTCTAGCTGACAGGTCACACCTCAATCTGGCTCTGCCTGTCTATATCTTGCCCTGAGGTCTTGTACTACAAGAGCCTACTAAGTTCCCTCAAGGAGAGAGAGGAAATAAGCAGGAGTGGAGGCATGCGTGTCTTTAATTTAACGAACAGACGTTGCACACTCTCCTCTTTCAGACTGATCTATGGCATGCATACGTGTGCATGTCTGTATTCAGTTACGAGAATTGGGGTACAAAGCAAATTTCCAGGGGCCGTTTTAAAGTCATTGATTAGATCTCTGCAATGACTAGGTCCTGGGTTTACAAAGATGACCGACGATGGGCTTTGAACTGTCAGAGTTCAAGATTCAACAGGTGATAGATAACTGGAAATGTGTTTCTCCCTTTGTCATCTTGGCAGACTATTTCTTTATGAAACTCCGGTCAGAAGTTAGCTCTTTCAGAGAGCTTCTGACATGTTCCTCCAGAATCTTCCTCTACAAATGTCCTTACCAGTTGTTTTTGGTTATAGGTGCTGATATCTGTTCCTCTTGTTTATAGGTGAGCTCCCTGGGGGCAAAGACCTTGCTTTCCTCAACTGTCTTCACAGAATGTCCAACCGTGTATACAGTGGGTCCTCAATAGAGGTCAAATTTAAGGAACAGATTAAATTATGGGTCCTTGGAGTGATGTAGCAGTATGTTCTGTACATAAGTTTGTGATTCTTTCCTTCCTTCCTCCCTGCCTCCCAGTGGACTACTCCTATTGCTATTCCTATGGACAAATTTTGTATCTTTGTAATTCTAAGAGTGAGCAAACTCTCTAGTCATTTAAAATCAAATGGATTTGCAGGGATTTGGGAGAAGAGTGGGTCAAATTTTTGACTACAGTAAACCAGCTTTCAAAGAAGATATTAATTAGTGGCAGCTACAAAAGAAAAGGATACCAGTTTGACGACCCAATGCTCCTGAGAAGTAAGAGAGAAAAAAAGAACAAATAGTTGGTCCCTTGGCTTGTTTGGAAGGTGGGGTGGTGTGGCCCAACAGCATTCATTTTGTATTTTTTTCTTATCTAGAAACATCAGTGCCCTCTTGTCCTAGGCCTGGATCTTCTGGTACCACGATTCTCCTCCTTCAGCCTCCACCACACACACACACACACACACACACACACCGAATAAATGCATGGAATCAAACACAAATGCAAGCCACCTTGTTCATTGAACATTTGGTATGCATTTCAACCATATATATATATATATATATTTTTCCCATTCTGATATTATGACTTAATCATGTCTGTAAAATGTAGGGGCAAAATCACTCTGCCGTTCAGCAACTGAAAGCATATGCCATGTTGTGGGGGCTGCCTCTGGAGCATTTTCTTTTTGAGTGAAGGAAGTCATCCTGAACACACATTCATTTCTGGTAATTGCTTTTTCTTCTATATCACAATATGCTTGAGGACATATTTTTTTTGTTGTTTCCTTTCTGTCGGTTCCATTGCTTATTAATAGGTTTTAAATTCTGTATCTTTAGGTTTATTTTCTGATTTTGGTCAGGGAACTTTACAGAGAGCTCTGCTATGAGAAAAACTAGAAGAAGGCAAATAAAGATAACATACCTGGTCACCTGGTCAGGAAAAAAAAAAAAAAAAAAAAAAGAACCTAACTTTGCAAAATGCCCTCCCAGACAAGATCTAGTTTTCTTCTTTCAAAGACTGGAAGACTGGAAACTCAGTTTTCATTATACTGATTTAGAGATTAAGTATTGGGGAGGTGAAAAAGACTTGGCTAAAGCCATTTGGTTGTGGTTGTGGAGCCTGCTTGCAACAATATCAAGTCTTGGCTCCTGTCAGTTCTTTCCAGTGGGCCAACAGAAAACTTACTATAATACGAATAAATCAGTTCTCTAAAAGTAATAACATATGAGCCATTAAATAATTAGTGCCACTCACTATATAGTCAATTTCTATTATTTCTGGCACTCATTTTAGTATGGTTGCAAAGGAAGGGAAGCACTCATAAGCAACTTGTTCATGACTCCATTGCTTTTAAATAGTTGTGCTTAAATCATACTTAGGAGAACATTCAAAGCTCGTGTCCTCTCACTCCATCACCTGACTTACAGTCTGAGCACGAGTGGCCACATTCAGGGAGGGTATTTGTCATAAGTAGAAACTGATGATTTTTTAGGATCCAAGAGGACACAGAAGTTAATAGGCATTGTTTGTTTGTTTTTTTTTTAGTTAGTAAATCCCACAGTCAAAACTTGAGCTAGAGAAATAGAAGACAGGAAGAAGATTAGTGGAGAGTTAATAATAAGAAAATAATTTTAAATTGGGACACCACTGCCAACTGCCAACAGGATGTGGATAGATAGAGGATGTTTTAGTCAGCTTGAGCTGCTTTGACAAATACCATAGACTGGGGGTTCAAATAACAGACATTTCTTTCTCACAGGTCTGGAAGCTGGAAGGCCAAGATCAGGGTGCCAATGTGGCTGGGTTCTGGTGAGCGCCCTCTTCCTGGCTTGCAGGTTGCCTCTGTGTGCTCACATGACCTCTTTGTGCACACCTGGATATCTATTTACCATCTATCTATCTACCTACCTACCTACCTACATGTATATATTTAGGGGCTCTAATCTCTTCAGGAACACTTACCATGACCTAATTACCTCCCACAGACTTCATCTCCAAATAACGTTACTTTGGGATTTAGAGATTCCACATATGAAGTCTGGGGGACACAATTCATTCCATATCAGAGGAAATGATCTAAAGAGTTAGTGGAAATGCATTGTCTCTTAAGGAAGAACTTGCTTCAGAAAGTACTGAACTCAGGCATTAAAGGCTGAGTGGGAAAAACTCTCTCTCTCATTCTGCCTCAACTCCCCACTTTGGCTCCACTTATCTGCAGTAACCTGAAGGATAAGTACTTCCTACCTCAAAATTGAAGAGCCCAGAGGAAGAGCTCTATTGGCTCAACTTGATTACAGGCACCACTGTGGACTATGTGCTAAGATGAGTGGACTGAGTGACAGAGGTTCTGGGTTACACACCCTCTGGGGCCAGAGATTGGGGTGCTATGATTGGTCACCACACAAAAATCACATTACTGCAAAGGAGATGAGAAGTTGCCTAAGAAAATGGAGTAGTTGGCAGACAAAAGTATCTAATGTGAAGTGCAGGAATGCCCTGGTGTGGATGATGAGAAATGTAGTAACAAAGAGTATAGAAAAGAGTGGGGTGGGAATCAGGTAATCTGGACTTTGTTTTATTACTCCCTGCATGTGAAAATGAGTTTCACTGCTCTGGGCTTCAATTTAACTATCAGTAGTATGAGAAATCCCCAAACTGGCTGTGCATAGGAACCATTTTAGAGATTTTTTAAAATATATTGCTACAGTGTCCCAACACAAGAAAACCATATATAAAGATAAAAGTTAGAAAAATAATTATCTCTTGACTAATACTCAAGGACCACTGTTCTGGGTGACCTCTCTAGACCTTTGCTATTCTAATATTTGATTATTGTAATTAAGAGAGAGAGAGACAAAGACAGAGACAGAGAGAGAAAAAAATAAATCTTTAGATGAGGAATAGGAACATGCAGACTTTCACGGTTGACCCAAGATAGCTGTGCCATGTGTCACTCAATACTCCCATTATGGTGTCTGCTTGCTGATAAACAGTGAAAGCCTGCCACATGCTTTCAAGCAAAGAAGATTCTCAAGACTTTCCAAATAAAGATCAATGGGCTCATTCTGCATGCAGACAATTTCATCAAAAGAAACACACACCATAGAAATAGACTACTCCCCATGGTTTCTTGCCCTCCAGCTTTCGTAAAGTCATAACAGATGCTCAACAGCCTTACAGAGCCCCAGACTGCTAGCAGCTGTGCATTGACTCCTGCTAATTAAGCCACCTATCACCTGACCAACAGTGCATTCCACATTGGGATTGCTCTAGGAGAGGCAACAGTCACACTAATCATTCACCTTGAGTGGAAAAGATTTCAGACATGAAACGAGCTTCTTCCAGCACTGCCTGCTCCTACAGGGAAGACAATAAGCTCCACACTGAAAGGGAGAACACAATTTACTGGGGATTAGTGTCACAGCTTGTTTTGAGTGTAAAAATAAAACGTGTAGGGATCATTTATTCATGGAGTTCTTAACCAAGGTATAAACTTGGATCACTTCTGGGTCATTGGATTATAGATCCCTTTACAGATCCCTTGACCCCCATCTGGACCGTGTGTTTCTCTCAGATGGGTAGACACATGCATAGACTTACAAATCCTGTTTATTCTTATATTAAAATTGATCCAGCTGAATCCCCACCTCTGTAACAAATATAGATGTTGATGTCTAGCCCACTAAAGAACTGATTTGAGGTTAGAACTCATACTCTTTGAAAATTAAAAAAGAAAAATGAAGGATGAAGATTTAAGGGCTGAGGCTATCATCCTGAATATTTATTTATTTTTTCTCTTTATTTATATTTAAATTCAATCAGCCAACAAATAGTTTCAGCCAACATCATTAGTTTCAGATGCAGCGTTAATAATGCATCAGTTGCATAAAACACCCAGTGTTCATTACATCATGTGCCCTCCTTAATGCCCATCATCCAATTACATCATGTCCGCATCCCCTCTCCCCTCCTGCAACCCTCATTTTCTTTCCTATAGTTCAGAGTCTCTGATTTTTCTCCCTCTCTGATGACTTCCCATTCAGTTTTTGCTTCCTTCCCCTATGATCCTCTGGGCTATTTTGTATAGTCCACATTTGAGTGAAACCATATGATAAGTGTCTTTCTCTGATTGACTTATTTCACTCAACATTATACCATCCAGTTCCATTCACATCAGTGTAAATGGTAAATATTCAACATGGTAAGTTTCTGATGGCTGAGTAATATTCCACTGTATATACATTACATCTTCTTTTTTTTTTTTTTAAATTTATTTATTTATTTATTTATTTATTTTTTAATTTTTTATTTTTATGCTCTTTCCACAGTTTGGCTATTGTGCACATGGTTGCTATAAATGTTGGAGTGCAGGTGACCCTTCAGATCATTACATTTGTATCTTTGGGGTAAATAGCCAGTAGTGCAATTACTGGGTCTTAGGGCAGCTCTATTTTAACTTCTTGGAGGAACCTCCATACTGCTTTCCAGAGTGGCCGCACTACCTTGCATCCCACCAATAGTGTAAAAGGGTTCAATACCCTCATTAAGAAAGCTCCATATCTTCACCAGCATCTGTTGTTTCCTATCTTGTTAATTTTATTTATTCTGACTGGCATGAGATGGTATCTCATTGTGATTTTTTTTTTTTTTTTTTTTTGTTCCTCAAATCCTCCTTGTTTTTTTTTTTTTTTTTAATTTTTTATTTTTTATAAACATATATTTTTATCCCCAGGGGTACAGGTCTGTGAATCACCAGGTTTACACACTTCACAGCACTCACCAAATCACATACCCTCCCCAATGTCCATAATCCCACCCCCTTCTCCC